>NC_056747.1:1076908545-1077203545 GCF_019279795.1 Protopterus annectens | reverse complement strand
CACACACACACACACACACACACACACACACACACACACACACACACATATCAAATCGATGGGTATAATGAGTGTACTATGCTTCCATAAGTGTGCAAAACCATATAACTGATGGTGTCCTATGTGACAGTAGTCATGTAAAAATGTAAGTATTACTACAATTGTCAGACGTTTTTATTAATGGGCAACCCAGAGGTAATAAGTTATGTAATTTAGACAGCTAGTACCTTATCAGCTGATTGTCAAGAAATGGTTGATGCCACTGCCTGACTAGACTATGCATCTAGATAGTGTTGCATTACGTTTGACAGGGGGTAGTGGGATTTGAACTGTTATCCTTCTCATTACAAGGCTGTTATTGCAGATATTTAACTCAGTGCTCGGTGCAATACTCCTGACTTTGAGAGTAGAGTTATTACTGCTGACAGTGTACACCATAAGGAGACAAGGTGTGCAGACAAGGGTCACTCAGTCAGTTACACTGATATAAGGAAGGCCTATAACATTTGCAGCCCAGCTTGTCAGTGATATAGCAAGGGCTAAAGTTTGACTAATGTGCTAAAGGGTGGTTTGTTATGCTTGCAGGTCATCCTGTCCAGGAGGGGGTGCTTCATCTGTAAGAGCAGTAGTATGCTACATTCAGTCCAAGTTTCTTCTTTTCCACTATATTGCCTTATCATGTAGTTTATCTGAAGTAGGCAATCTGAAGTCAGTACTTCATGTTTTTGGGCAGCATTGCTTTTGTGCAGAAGATAGCTGAATCTTGCCTCCAGTGTGAAGAGCAAGTCAATATTAAATGGACAAGGTGCAGTAGCCCTGAGTCAGAAAAAGAATCTTCACTTTTACCCTGCATCATCATGGTTTAATTAGGAGATATGGGAATTCATAACAAATGGTAGGAGATTAAAATACTTGGTTGTGAGCTTGACCTTTATCTAACAGCACTGAGGAAAATAAAACAAGTAGAAATTGTAAGAAAACAACTTTCTCACTTGAGAAATGCAGAATGTTCTGTTTTCAAAATAATGACATAGGTTTTAAAGTAACGACTTCTTGCAATATAAGAAGGCAAAGTCAAAATAAGCAAACTGACAGATTTTTTTATTAATTACTTATTGAAGTTACACTGCATACGCATGGATGCTCTCTTGTCAGTCAAGTTCATGCATTCTTGATGATTACAGCTGTTAACTTAAAAAATCACAAAAAGTCCAGCTGCTGCCTTACCGCTTTCTCTCACCCTTACCCTGTATAGATCTGACTCCGTGTATATCTGTTTGTATATATACAGTATATATTTATATTTATATATATATATCTATATATATATATATATATATATATATATATATATACACACATATATTTATAACTGTGCATATATGCATGTATGTGAGTGTGTGTGTGTATGTTTGTGTGTATGAATAAACACACACACACATACATACACACGCAAACCACAAAGCTGTGTCATTAAAGCCAGTTCATTGCATTACATTTCACTTCACAAGTTTAAATCTCTCTCTTTTTCTCATGGGAGTTATTATCTTTATTGAGCAGTAGTTTTGTCAATATCTGCTTAGTTGAAAGAATGTGGTCAACTAAGCAGATGGTTGACAGACATACAAGATCAGAGAATCACAGGGCTGGATGATATGCCCTCTCCCTGATAATTGTGTGATCTCAACGTCAGTATATATAATTAGCAAGGAGTGTTGGGAGTGCAACTCGTCATGAGGGGGGTGTGGATTGTTTGCCCTTTTGCAAAAAAAAGTGATGTATCGCTTTGTTTCTTTTTTTTCCCCCATTAAGTTTGTTGCTCAGTGCAATCATACTACTTATCATAAGTGAAATGCCGGTGTTCTGAGAGGTCGGTCTTCTGAAGTTTCGATTTTTTCGTCTCTGGCTTTTCTAAGTCAGGTAAGTGAGGTTTCAGTTTTCTGAAGAGGACCCATGCACATATATGTATGTCTGTGTATTAGATGTATCTTTATATATACATATATATATATATATATATATATATATATATATATATATATATATATATATATACACACACATATATATATATATATATATACATATATATATATATATATATATATATATATATATATATATATATATACTGTTTTATTAGTGTTAGCTGTTAATTACTGTATTAATCTGCTGCATTACTCTGTCTTGTACTGCCCTGCATGTAATCAGCCATTATATACAACTGAAAGTGTAGACTAGAGTTTTTCCCATAATAATTCAGGAGAATGTCTCATACTGTTTTTTACGGCATTTTTTCAATGTATGCTGTTGCATTACCAACTCTTTGCCACTGCCTAGCTATTGAGCAAACAAATAGTGTTTACTGTATCTTACTGCTGTTTTTCTGTTGTAGTGAATTTATCTGCTGGATATGTTGCTATAGCATCCCTTACTGACTGTACCTCTACCTAGTACTGTAAGCACTCCCTGGATGGTGTAAGATAATCCCGCACCCCAACTGGAGTTATTACTAACTATATCAATGCTCCGTGCTTCAGCCCAATAGTTGTTCTCTAAGCTCCTGGTTGTTCATTAGTCATTTCTACAGTGTGCTGTGATCATTTCTTTGCCTATCTACTGTTTAATTTACTTGGAAATACCCATAGGCGTACATGTAGTAACTCTCCCTGTAATTTGTTTCTATTTCAGCCAGTATAAGCCACGGTAAAGTTCCCCCAATGCCAAATATCCACTCCAGTGCACAGTTCTCCTGATGGGTGCCTCAACTAAAATAAGTCCACCAGACAACAGGAGCTCTCCACTAAATCTACTGTCTTCTGTCTGTCTTCTTTTGGCTTTTCCCAGTTAGGGGTCACCACAGCAGAACTCCAGTCTGCTAATGATTGGCAGTGGATTTTTATGGTGCCATGCTGCCAGCCTGATGCCCAACCTTCAAAGATGGTACACCCATTCATGCACACACCTACCTGCAGGTCTTTAAACATCACCTGACTGTGGGGAGGACATGCAGACTCCACAAAGAAGGAGCTCCAGCTGAGAATCGAATGGGAGAATCTCTTGGTGTGAGGCAACAATACTAACTGTTGCACCACCGTGGGCCCACATAGGTTAAATTCTAACCAAAGTTGTCCCACCAACTGTTGGGAATCTACATCTGTATTGCATCTCTGTTGATTACTGTAAAATAACTACAGGATCGCACACTCGCAACCCAGCCCTCAGCTCACATCCAAAACAGCTATTCCAGCCCAGACCAATCCCAAGGACTTCTACTAAATTAACTTTTTTCTCCTAGGTGGCAGTACAATCCTAGGTATTCCACTCTTGCATCTGATACCGGGCAAACTATTCTAACTGTTCTTTCTACCTAGCTGACACTTGTTCTCACCTGCAAGCTCCCAGCTCAACTACAGCCAATGCAGGGTGCCTCACTCACCAGTTAAAGGCCTGCTCTTAACCCCCTACCCCTCACAGGCTCAGGACATCACCATTCATGACCAGGTTCCCAGTCCTCTGACCCTTAGTGCAGATAAGGCTGACTCACTTACCAGGCAAATACGGTTCACTCACAAATTGTTTTTTGGTGTCAACTTCTGTTCTGGGTGCTGCCCCGTTCCGTTTGACCTTGTTATGATCACGCTCACTCCACTCCCCTACCTTGCCCCCATTTCCCACCCACCCCCACTAATTCTACATTTATCCATCCCCAAATCAGCTAACCCACTAAACCACACCCACCAACCAATCACAAACCACCTGCCCATTACCTTCCTCCAAACAGTAACCATTACCTAATACATCCCAAAATCCTCCCCCACTCCAGTCAGTCCCCTTCCAACCCACACCACACCCCTTACCTAATACTAAAATCTCCCTGCTTCTCCAACTGCCACTTCACTATGTTTGTACTCCAACACACTACTCTTCTGTCTTTGACCTCCCTACTCGCATGTCTCACCATAGCCACAATTAGCACTACTTACTGTCTCCCTACCACCAACTATAGCAACACAAAATCACCCACCCTACCCCACAACAATATCAACCACCCCTAGGCCTACAATCATACTCTCAACATCCAACTATCAAACACCCTTATATCCCATCCCCCCTAAGTATATCTCTACTCGACTAAAAAAGCAACCAAGTTTCCAATTCTACTCTCTAACAATATTGTATCTCAAAACTTTTACAACCATAACCACCCAGCTATTACTAGGTGGTGACATTCACCCCAACCCAGGCCCCCTGCAATCCCCCACCAAAAACAACAATAATTCCTACCTGCCTTCCAAACAAAACCCCAATGACTTACTAATATTAAACCTAAATATCCGTAGTATGATAAACAGAATAGAAGAACTTCATTCCACCATCTCCCTATACAACCCTGACATTATTGTCATAACTGAAACATGGCTCAAACCACATGTCAGTGACAATTCCATAACCCCACCTGGTTATAATATCCTTAGGACTGACTAGGTGCAGAATAGAAGTGGTGGAATAGCCCTATTTCATTACAGTAACCTAAAAGTTCAACTCATACACACAGATACCCCAAACTTCAAAAATGCCGAAACATTGCTTACAAAACTCTCCCCAAATCAACACAAACAAGTTAACTTAATTGGCATCTATATACCCCCAGGTAAAATATTGTGACTGGTCTTCCATCATAACATTTCCACTAGATAGGGCAGTTGAGTACTTCAACTCCACATTTCTAAGCATCCTAAACCAATTAGCCCCCATAAAAACAATTAGGATATGTAACAACACCACCCCCGGCTCCAAAAATACCACAAGAACTCTTCTCCAAAATAGGGACAAAGCGTGGAAAACCTGCCACCACCATAGAACACCCACAACTAGACAATCCTTTCAGGAACTCCGGAATAAGGCCAAAAACCAAGTAAAACTAGATAAACAATACTACTACCTCTCCCTACAAAAGAAATATAATTCCAACCCTCAGAAATTCTGGACAACGTTAAATAATATACTCCAACCTGGCAAATCCACCAATCCACCCTCCAATACATCCAGTACAGATCTTGACACAGACTGCATCTTCAACAGCTATTTCACCTCCTCCATATTTAAACTCCCTGTACCTCAACAAAACTGTACCCCCTTTTCACTCAAACCAGTACAAACATGCTATATACAAAAATTATTATCCAAGTTCAAACGCACTATCCTTGCTGCTGACAACCTCCCTGCCGAATACCTCCAACTCGCATCAACAGTCATAGCCTATCCTATTTCAGTACTAATTAACAGATCCATTACTGAACACATCATGCCAACCCTGTGGAAAACCTCTTTTATTATTCCCCTTCACAAAGGTGTCCTCTCCTATGAACTCTCTAACTATCACCCAGTAGCAATTCTTTCACCCTGTCAAAGGTCCTAGAGAGATGTGTACACCACCAAGCCTACTCCCACCTCCTCCCCAATAACCTTCTGTCCCCAACCCAACATGGCTTCCGCCCATCCCACAGTACCTCCACTACCCTACTCAGATTCACCAACACCATAAACTCCTATAGGAACCAAGGTAAACTAGCATCTGTCACCTTCCTTGATTTATCCAAAGCGTTCAACGCAGTATCACACAAAAAACTTCTAATCTGTCTCTCTGCCCTGAACTTTGACTCCCCCACTCTGCACTGGTTTAAAAGCTACCTAGACAACAGACACAAGTCAGTCAAATGGATCAAATCCCTATCCCCCCACTCCCAATCACCCTAGGTGTACCCCAGGGTTCGGCCCATTGCTTTTTAATATCTTCACCAACCAACTCCACCTAGCTACCACAGAAGCCAACATTGTCCAATACGCTGATGACACATCCCTCATTTGCTTTGCACCCAATAACCAACTTCTACAACAAAAAGCCCAACTAACCTTCACTGAAATTGAGAACTGGCTCAATAGCTCACAACATATACTCAAGGCCAAAAAGACCCACCTCATGTTGTTTCACCCAACCAAACCAACTGACCTCTCCTTTTCCATAGTCTCCACCAACAACACCCAGATCCACCTACTCTCAGAGGCAAAACTCCTCGGTGTTACCATTGACCAACAACTCAAATTCAACAAACACATTTCAACAACCATCTTTAAAGTTCATAAAAAATTAAGCTCCGTCTATAAATGCAAAAGGTACCTTACCTCAAAACTATGTGTGGCCATAGCTAGAACTCACCTTTTATCCACACTACTATATGCCTCTCCCTCACTAACCAACCTAAATAAATCCGACTCAAAGAAACTCTCCACTTTTTACAACAAAATTGCAAGATTCGCTGCTAATGCCAAATCACGCTCCCACCATTGCCATGCCCTACAAACCCTACACTGGCTAGAATTCCCCAAACTACTATCATACCATCAACTCAACTTAGCCAACAAAATACTGTACTACCCTGAAAAAAAACCTTGCCCTGAACAACCTCTTCAACTTCCACCAGTCAAACAGACAACTACGCCCCATTAACAAAGCCTGAATTAAAATCATCTCATGCAAAAACAACTGAGAGGATTCTCTTTTTGCCAATGAAATTGCCAAGTCTTGGGATAACCTTCTCCTGACCTTAGACTTCAATAATCTACATCCTTCTTTAAGACCTTCCCTAAAGTCATATCTCTACTCCAATCATCTTTGCAACTGTAACAAGCCACCATAAATTCCACACTTTACTACAAGGTCACCTTTTTAACCAATCAGGTGCATGTTCTGTTAAGATTGTAAACAAATGTATTATACTGTGCAATACTCATTTGAGCGCATCTCACTGCTCCCTGTAAATCATGTAAATACTTGTACAAATAGCCAACTGTTCACCAAACCGTTAATGTATATTCTACTACTAATATGTTCACTCTCTATAAAACATGACATTGCTATGGGAGCTATTCTCCCCAGGACTCTGCTGAAAATGGACACTTGCTCTTCAGTCAGACTATCCTGGTAAACAAATGTAAAATAAATAAAATATATAAATATATATATATATATATATATATATATATATATATATATATATATATATATATATATATACATACTATACTGTATATTATATTATATGTTTACACACACAAAAATAAACTAAGTAAATAAGAAAACATTTCACTTACAGTTACCTACCAGTTTAAAACAGCTTATGCATTAGGTGTATAACAATGATGCCTCCAGTCTCCTATCTGATTCGGTTCACATAATATATGCATTCATACATATACATACCATTCATGGGTGTATGCACACAGACAAGCACACCACACACACACACACACACACACACACACACACACACACACACACATAAATCTGATATGGTCAGCACCCACTGAACAGCGACAAGTAGTGAATAGTGCCATCTTATGTCAGATGGAAGAACACCTACTATCAGAACAGTGTTCATAGGTTCATAAGTGTGTACTAGGCTAATGGCCCTGGAGCCTTTACAAGCCTAGCCCATAGGATTACCCTGGCATTGTGCCACCCGACCTTAGTTTCCAGTGCCTCTGTCGAGTAAAGCCACTGGAGTGATCCCCGGGGTGAATTTTCTATTTCCCATCCACTCATCAAGATTTCTCTTGAAGAGGGCCAGCGAGTTGCTCTGTTTGACATGTATAGGAAGTCTATTCCATAGCATGGGCAGTCTCTGGGTTATGCACCTGTCCCTCCAGCATGTTCTGTTGATTGTGGTAATGAGGCTGAGGTCTCTGGAGTGTGTGGTGCACAGGGATTGGGATTTCTTTAGATGTAGCATTTCTAACAGAGCTGGGTCAGACATGGCTTTGTAAGTCAAGCAGAGATCGCCTCTTAGTAGGCAAAATTCATATGTCATGAGTTAGTCAGCTATTACTTTGAAGAACAGTGAGTCATAAAGATTGACAGCAACCAAGAAACGCCATGAAAGATGGAACTGGACTTCTGTGAACGGAGGGAATTTGAGGAAATCTTGAAGATGAAGAGGGAGTTAAAGCATCTTATGTCATCCAGATGGTATTCCAGAAAATAGTAAGTTCCACACACCCCAGATTGAATGCATACCATTGATTCCAGTCATTTCTTTCTGTGATTTGAACAAAGGACCAGCAAGGTAAGATATATTGCTTATAAGACTGAGATTCTAACATCAGAGCAAAGAATATATAAAACTGTGCCACACATATTGCCAGGAAACCATATATGTGACCAGACATAACCTGATACCAAAGATATTGCTTCATATGTGCAAAAAATCACTGCAAATATAGCAGTAACTACTAAAGGCTTGACAGCTAAGAACAAACTAAAAAAGTGACAATGAATAAAAATGGTTATTGATTATGTAGAAAAGGATGGCCTAAACTTTGGATGCAGACATAACATTTTTCAGCCGAAATACTGTACTTTCAGAGCACAGCTATCTGAAGACTAGTCAACAATGGTTTCCACTGTACTATGTTGTCATCTTTCCAACATGCCAGAATTCTTAAACCGATACATAAAGGACATCATGGGTTGACTAAATGTTATAAAAGAGCCAAAGCATCGGCGTGGTGACCAAGTGTGTTGCAACATTTCTGCCAATGTACAAACTTTGCAAAATACATAAACCAACCCTGAGGACAGAGCCATGACTGCCAACCATGCCATGCCATTAAGGTCCATGCTAGACAATAACTGTAAATATACATGAATTGGAAGAATAGAACTCACTGGTAATAGTGGGATTTTACTCCTGAGATATAAAAATGCTATATATACCAGCAAGGGTTAGCCAACACATTATTGCCAGGTTCATGATGATGCTTATCAGATATAGCATACCAGTTGAATTAATCACAGATAATGGTACATAGTTCACAGTTCTGGAGTTCCAGATATTTGCTGAAGAGTATGGTTTTGCACATATTGCTTCAGTTGTCACTACCCTACCATACCCAGTGACACTGAAATGAGACTTGCACAGCTAATGTTTGGCATACAAATAATAGACATGATATCAGTCTGAAAGTTCAGGTTGTGGCCCACTTGGTTAGGTGCTAAAATAAAATGGGGAAACCTAGATGGATCAGAAGTAAGTACCAAATGAGACAAAAACAGGGGATGCAAATGGTAAAAGATTGATTCATAGCAATAACTAAAAATAGTTGTAAAGTTAAGACTAGACAAATATAGGTATGGCAGAAGATGGCAGAGAGATTAATTAGGGAAAAGAATCAGATACAAAATCTGTAAAGGCACTAGGGAGATGATGAAATACAGGAACTTTTTAATATTTTCTTTGAAGTATCAAACTCGGGAGGAGAATCAGATGAAAATCTGCAAAGACACTAGGGAGATGATGAAATCTAGGAACTCTGAAATAATTTCTTTGAAGTGTCTGCACTAGTATTTCTGTTTCCAGATCCGCTACAGGAAAGGTTCCCAGAGTATATTTAGATGTGTTGGAGATATGAATAAAATCAGACTGCAGCCTGGGGGCAGATTTTAGGCATGCAATAAGTTTCCATTAAAAGAAATAGTTTTTGACTCCTGCCTAGTACTTTTAATGAGAATGAATATGTCCTGTGGTTTTTTTTTGGTTATTGCTAAGCTTCAAATATGCATCATAACTGGAGACCTGTCTAGTTTGTACGTGAGGTGACATACCATGCTGAAATACCCTGATGTTCAAACCTATCATGATGAGACCATTAGCTAAATGATGTATACTTATTCCATGAGATATACTGCCACAGCCATGATAAAGATGGCGGTTGCAAATCTGATTCAAAGAGAAGTCATATACTTATTCCATGAAATATACTGCCACAGCCATGATAAAGATGGCGGTTGCAAATATGATTCAAAGAGAAGTCATATAGCTGCCCAGAGTGCCCTGAATCCTAATGCGACTGTACTTAAAGTCTGAGCATTTTGCCCATTTGTGTAAACCACTTTCTTCCACAATTATGCAGCAGTACAAGTGACCAGTAGTGGCTGGGAGGCTCCTAAGCCAGACATGATTCAGGGAGAGCAACTGCTTTCATGTGCAGATAAGCAACTAATTCATTTTACTTAAGTATCACATAACTATCTTAAACATTGCTGACTGCAATGTGTGCAAAGTTTAAAATATTTTCTTAAAATAGCTGCCGTCCTTTCAAGAACATTACATATATGCATCAGATATTTCACAAGTGTAAGCTAATCTGTTCAGACAAAGGTTCCCTGTCTATCATAGGGATGAAGATGCAATGATCGTCTATGTACTGCTTACTAAAGTACCTGTGAGTGTGTGTGTGTGTGTGTGTGTGTGTGTGTGTGTGTGTGTGTGTGTGTGTGTGTGTGTGTGTGTCTTTATATTGAAAGGACTGACCACAAATAACTGAAAAAAAAATACACGTACTGCAAAAAAGATTGAAGCTATACACCATATGATCCTTTATAATATAAACAGAACAGCACCACCAACAGCACCACCAACAGACACAAAACACTCTCTAAAACACTGCAACAAAAAAAGACTTATAACTAACTCCAATGAAAATGTCTCCATATGTAAAAATAAAAACAGCTTACCCCAAACAGACACAAAACACTCGCTAAAACACTGCAAAAAAAGTTATAACTAACTCCAATGAAAATAACTCCTACATAAATTAAACAAAATGATTTTTTGGGGGGCTTCACTCCATCCCACTTACTTAAGTATACCAACTCCAGCATCACACAACCACCTTGCAAGGGCAATCAGACCAAAATAGCTAAAACCTATCAAAATGGAGTTTAACGTCTCAAGTATCCAAACAGAATAGCTTTACTTCATGGTCAGTCCTTTGAATGTTTATCCAGAGCTCCTGGAATTGCATTGAAGCACTCAAGCACTGAAGTGAGGTACAGTGATGCTGAGACTTTAAAACAATCTAACCCAAATAAAAACAAAAATGAACAGTGAGCACTTGAAAAATGAGAACTAATTTCCTTTTCTGATCTCTTAATCCTAAACCTAACAATCACTTCGGACCAAATTTGTCTGAAAAGTGATATTGTTAGGGAAAGTAGGTTTCATAAATTAATGTGTGGGGTTAATTTAGTTATAGGGCCAGGATTAGGATTAGCATATATGAGTATGGTGAGATATGGGGCTTTGCTAACCCTAACCCTAACCCTGACCCTACCTGTAATCCTAAACACTAACTTATGAAATTCCCTTTCCCTAACAGTACCACTACAAAAGACAGTATGACAAACACACACACAGACACACACACACACACACACACACACACACACACACACACACACACACACACACACACACACTCACTCACATAGTTAAACACACACAATACTATATGCACTTAGCTAGCCCATGCTGTAGCTCTAAACCTTAACTCTAACACACAAACTCAAAAAAAAGCCACATTAATTTCCACTCTACTAAACAAATTTCCATTTGATAAAACCATTCAGTCTGTCTGAAACATTCATGCTTTTACATACATTAGAAGTATTCCTTTATCTACCTCTTTTTCCAATTATAACCTGGAAACTTTCTCAAAAACACACACATGCATTCTCAGACCAATAAACATATCCAGTAATCTTATAAACAACCACTTGCACACATTCCTTGCATAACCTATCCCCCTACCTAGCTCTTTACCCAAACCCTAACCCATAAACTCTTGCACACATTCTCAGCCCAGTCCTGCTTACCTGCTTAAAAATACTCAAACTTCCTACATTTGAATAAAACCACATTTGAAATGCTTGTTATTTGAGATACGTACACACCCGAATGGCCAGTTGAGCAAATTGACATTCAGCACACTGTCGAACACTAGATATAGATATTGAGGCAGACAGATAAATAGATAGAAGTGTATTTCTTGCTTGAGATTGATAGACAGATGTGTTTCTTGCTTGTACCTTTAAGACTGCTAAGTATACAGCTTTCAGTCAGTTGAGAAGAAGCTGTGATGGTAACTGTATGAAATCTGCTTCCATTTTGTGTGGTATGAAATCTACATCATAACTCTTCAATCTCTAGGCTTGTATATATTTTTTTAAATATCTCATGCTGATAACGTGACACTATATAGTTTAGATGGTTTGAAAAAAATTGATTTTATAGTCCCTGTGCAGAAAACCTATTGGCTGTATTTGAAGCTGTCAATTTGGCATGGCTCATAAATGTACTAAAACAATAATAGTCTGGGAACATCTTATGTTAAGCATAGCTCATTCAACTAACCTTCCAATACGTCTAAATATCTCACTCATGTTTCACACACAGACAGAAATCATATCTTGATACAGTAATATATTGTGCTCTATGGAAGATTATAACCACCTAAATCATTAACATAGCATCCTTTAATCAGTATCATTGAATCCTAATTTTAATATAACATTGTTAATTTTAGATATATGTTTGTTGTATACCTACAGAAAACCTAATGGAGTATGTCACTTATTTTTTCTATAATGTTGTAAAATATGTGTCTCAATGCCTAACAATGCTGCAGTTTTATGAAACAATTACTTAAAAGGGAAGTAAATTGCTTCTACATTCTCAGAATTTCATCATGTATGCTCAGGGTGGACATAGCATTTTACAAATTGTCTGTCCTGTCTCCCTTACTGTATTGGTTTTCGTGGACAGGATATCAAGGCACAACCAATATGTGTAAAGTATCTACTTTTGTGACATAACGTATGCTTCTCTGCCAGTGGGATGAGAAGTTGTCTTCTAGGTCATAAGGTTCTATGATATCCAGTCTGCATTACAAGAATGAAGTAAACAGAAGAAAAATCAGAAACTCAAGTTCAGGAGATGTAGTGCTTCTCCAGAAAATACCGGATTGCTGTCTGTAGGTGAGAAGGGGAAGCAACTACTTCAGGTGGGGAAGTTTAAGTACATTGAGACTTTGCTTAGAGACAGGATAGAGGAGTATGGGAAGTGGGTCAGTGATTACAAAGTAGCAATGGTGACGCAGGAATCATAGAGACTGCCATTTAGAACTGAAAGCTGTCATAGGAGGGATCTCTCAGTTTGGAGATCTAGCTATGTCCCCTTCCTCATTTATGGTTGTGAGCACTGTGCAGTGAATGAATGGATAGCATTATAGATGATGAAGAAGAAATAAGGCAACGTATCTGGATAGCCAGACTTACTCTCAATGTAAGTGAGAAGCTAAGCAGTTTGTGAGGGCCACAGAGTATACCTAGAGATTCTTCATAGATCTATAGGTTATTACTATGTTAATTAGTCCTGGGAGCCTTTTCAAGACTAGCCTTGCTTCAAGAATGTATCCATCAGTTTGATACTCTAAGTTTGTTTTTTGTCATATGTAGACTTGGGCATAGGTTGTCAAGCATTTACAGACTGCCTTAGTCTATTAAGAGACATAGGTGTCTGACCAGGGCAAAGTTTTGATACCCATCCATTGTTCTGAGTTACGATTTGGTTGGGTTAGGGAAGCATGTCCTATTTCTGTTGCAGGTGTGGTTTAGGTCCCTAAATTGGATAATTCTGATGCTATTTGTTTTACTGATGTGCTACAGGTCCATCAGAGTGGAATCACTGGATGCTTTATAGGCCAGACATGGATCACATCTCATCAACCTGTGAGATACTGAGCACAGGGACAGGGCTTTGAAGCAGTCCATGTAAGACATGTTGTTTATGCAGTGGAATTTTTTTTTAAATTCTCTAGATACCCCAGTTGTCGCATAGGGGGCATTGTACTTAAAGATTGGCCTGATGAGGACTGAGGGCAATGGAACAATGACATTGTTGGACATAGATGCCATACCCTTGCTTATAAGCTGTGCCACAAAGAATGATTTCTTTACCACCATAGACATATGATAGTCAAAGGCCAGGTTGTTGTCTACATGAATTCCCATATCCCTTATTAGTGAGTCTACTCTTAGGACAATATTTTCAGTGTGGTATGTTTGCATTAATCTGCAAACTTTGTCAACCAGAGTCCTTGACGTTGGCCATGACCTGAGAGAAATATATGCAAAAAACGAGCTGCCCCAGCACCGAACCCTGAGGTACTCCATTAGTGACTTGCCTCTTTGTGGAGGTACAGTCCCCTATCCTAAATTTGTGGGGTCTATTTGTAAGTCAGCTGGTCCTCCAGCAGATGACATAGGGGTTTATACCTAATTTTGCTGGTTTGTCAACAATGCCAGATTAGGGTATTGGGTCAAATGATTTGGCCAGATCAAAGAAGGCAGTATGTTATATTTTTCCCTTGTCCGGTGCATTGATGCCCTTTTTCAATAAGTTCATCAGACTGAGCAAGTATGAGCTGCCATTGATTGAAACCATACTGAGGTGGATTCGGTGACCGAAGATTTCTTATGCCGTTGTTTATCATTTCCCTGGTAATATTATCCATAACTATGTACATGAGACCAGTCAGACTTCTTGGTTCCTAGATGGCAGTTCCTTGTGTGGACAGGTAACAGTTGCACTCTTCTATTCATTTAGCACAAAGCCTGTCTGGAGGATGCAGTCAGTGATTCTACCAGTCCTTATAAGTCATGTTTTGTGTGATAAAGGAGCCATCCTGAGATATTATTAAGCCGAAGATGCAATGTTCTTAGCCTTGGAAAGTACATGGAGTACCTGTTCTCTAGTGATAATTGTGAAAGTTATGTTTGAGGGTATTTCTATGGGGTGTCAGGAGCGGGATAAAATTGAAGCTAAATTTGTTGCCCAGCAGATTTGCTACATCTTCTGGGTCAGTATAGGTGGCTTCATTTGCAATTAGTTTGGCATTGCTTTTGAGGTTATAGCTGCAATTGAAGAAAACCTTGCAATTTTTCTTGGCCTGGGAGGCTATGTTTACCTCAAACTTAGCTTTGATAGACTTGATTAGCCTCCTAACTTGCTTGCTTAGATTCATGAGGGATTTTTTTTCCTTGCTTCACATTCCACTTCCTAATTTTTGCCAAGAAATTCTTTCCTTTGTTATGCACCTATTGATTCTGCAATTCCACCAGAGTCATCGTTTTTTTGTCTTTGTTATATATCTTTTTTTCTAGGTAGGTACAGCTGCCTCACTGTAGTTTTGATATGATTGCACAGGATTTCTATGAACAATTACACACAGGCAGCAGTGTTCACATTTTTTTTTTCGGGATGGGGCTTAGAATATTTCCAGGATGCCACTTAATGAAAGGATTCAAGTGAGGTGGTTTGCATACCTTTTAAAGATGGCTCCCTATTGAAATGTTTAGATGTGCAATGACAAGTTAGCATAATAGAAAAAAAAAACTGAAAAAAGAGAAGAGCAAATATTCAACAGGATTCTTCTCATTTAAACTTTTTTTGCAAGGGTCAAATCCTTTGTTTTACCTGATGTGGAGAGCAAGCCCCCCAGCATACGCACACACGCATGCAGGCACATGTGCATACTCACATATACCAACTTCAAGATCACCATACCTCAGGCAATAGGGAATAGTCTGAGAAATGACAACCTCAGTATATGTGAGTCCAGATTTTCTGTCATTTAATCTCTGTATTATAGGACTTGGCATTGCAAGTCCTTTTAAAAAGTTACCTATAAAGATAGCTCCTTGGTGCCTCTTGTGGAAGGTATACTTGGAATTGCCCACTGGATGAAGGTTCCCATGCAGGCTCAGGACACATTAAGGGATTATCTCTCTCAGTATACCTGGAAATTCTTGTCAGTCTCACAAGATGCATTACATGCTGGTTTTGGGGAAATGGAGGTTTGATCTCCTCTGCTTAATTTGTTGATTCTATGACCTTTACCAGGGCGAGGGGTTATGAACTGATAATGGTATTCACAGTGTTACTTAAAAGATTAAAACACAACTTTGCAGTTTTAATCAAAATGCATTCTAGTTGGAGGTGAAATAAGACTACAGTCATACACAATATGTAAAGATTATTTTATTACTTTTTGCTCATTAAAGAAGATATTAAACATTATTTTATTATTTTTCACTAATTAAAGATGATAGTGTCTGCCAAACTCTTAATAATATTGCTATGGACTGTCTTCTTGGTTATTAATCTTTTTGCACTGTGCAGTCCAACTGAGGCATTTTTTTATGTTGTGAACATTTAATGTGACTAAAATTAGTCTTATTTTGTTATCCATTTTCAGATGATTCAGCAAATCTTGCTTTTGTTAAACTTGCTACCAAAGCAAACCATGAAGGTGATAGGAAAGTGCAACTTTGTAAAACCTATATTTCCACTGCATTTTAAAAGGATGCAGTATTTTATGGAACTGTGCATGCTTTACATATCTGTAGACCTAGCAGAAATTGAAGCTATTACAAAAGAAAAAAGTACATATTATAGCACAGTAAATATCATCTGAAGACACTGCATTATTTGCAAATATTTGATTAGCATGTTATGACATAAAATATTTCATTAAACTAGCTATTTAAAGTTACTGAACTTTTCAAAAGTTGCCACCAGTGCCAGTGCAAATTAATGTAGTCAAAACAAGGTTTGGTTAGAGGTTAGCATTGCTGTCAAACATTCATGACATTTTTTTTCTTTAGTGTATTCTGTGAAAAATAATTAGATCTATAGCTGCTCAGAATGAGAGTTTCTGTGGTGATAAAATACACAGTGCGACTTGCAAATAACATGTGTCTAATTATCCTGCGTGCCTGTTTTATTTCTGCATTCACTTTTATTCACAAAGTTATTTTGCATTCCCTTGCTCTCTTGTAAATGGCACAGACAGAGGAAGCATACATCATCACCCTTTCTTTAAGTGCAACCTGGATACTTGGATGGAGAACAGAAAATATATCCCTGAGATTCCACTTGGGTCCCTGCTGAACAGGGACATCGGGTGCTGACTTGTTGGAACATGGGATAAATTCTTGGCTAGGCTGGTAAGTGCCTCAAGGCCAGTAGCCCAGTAACTTTCTATGATCCTATGCCCAATGTGGGGTAACAGTTTAGAGTTTTAGGGATGGGTGAACATGTAAACATCACAGTCCTGTAGCCTGTCTAAAGTTTAGATAGGTGCTTTTCAGTCTACAGTTATAATCAGATTCTTGGTTATAAGCATGACTATGTACACAGAATACACTTAAGACCTTCCATGAAGCTGCTTTAGCAAGGGTTATGCAATAGTAATTCCTGACATGGTGGGTATTATAAGGAACATAATTGATGGCCCAGACTGTTGTGATGCCTTTCTTTCACAAAGAGGACAAATGTAATAAAATGCTGTACAAATGAATTTTTCTGGGTGAGTTGCTGTTTAAATACATTTGGTAAGATCGCAGCATTTTGCATTATCATTTATTATGGAGGCCCAAGGATCTAATGATAGCCAAGAAGACAGACTTTTATGTATTAGAAAATTACCTTCTTGATTTTTTAATGTCAGATGCATCCACAGTGTGTAGATGACAGACTAGGCCAAATTCCAGAATGATTTGCGTACTGGGAAAGACACTTCCCAAACTTGCAGTATGAGGTCTAGCAGATAATGCAGCAGTCAAAGGCTATGAGTTGCTAAAGGGCTTCATCCTATGGTCCAGAATTAGATTCCATTTGCCTCCTGTATGACACTGACAGGGCATTTGGACTGTCCCTGCCAAGAGGTAATTGTGTCCAGTTTTACTTAAGCGTGTAAATTCATATCTACTAATATGGATTTGTCCCAGATTTGGTTAAGATTTATCCCTGATTTATTGAGAGATAAATCCCTGAGTACTGTACAGGTGGCTCAAGTTTGATTAGGATATCAGGTGGCTGAAGAAGTTGATGGGAGATGGGTAATATTACTGGTTAGCCTCTGCCAGCTTAACTAACCTGTGTGTGTGTGTGTGTGGGGGTTCTGGCTTGCCACATGGGTGACACCTAATGGGAGTACTAAGTGTTACACTCAGGGAAATTTCAGCCTACAGAGCCTGTCTACTTGTAAGCTGAGGGAAACTCAATGAGAAGAGGTATGCCTCCTCTCTAAAGACAATTATAGCAGAGAGATACTGATTGGTGCAGGTTGCTCTGAGAAGGAGAGTGTAGGCTGCCAGTGCATTACCAACCTGTTATCCTTCCCCTTATCACCTAACACTCACCTGGGAATAGAGTGCTGATTGCAATACTTGTATAGGAAAGAATAACTGTAGGGATCTGACCTACCCTGGGATTTCCATACTCCTATCTTATCCCATGGAACGAATGGACCAGCTGAGTAACTGTAAAAAAAAAAAAAAAAAGCAGTGGGCTAGGTCCTACGGGAAGGCTTGTTTAAAGTGCTTATGTTGATTTGAAGGAGTGACTTCTATTTCAATTTGGAAACAGTCTGTCTGCTTCTTCCAAACAGCTGATCATCAGCGTCCTATTATTTACAAGTTCACATACTGATACCAGATGCATTGCTTCAAGTTAAAAAGTCAGGAATTGATGAACACTCCTTTTATTATACTATGAGAATATGAAATAACTTAAAGTATCCTACCCTGTCATATGAAGTTATCATTGCTGAAAACAGGCTTTTGTTTTCTACTGCATGTTTCTTGTTAATATCCCCAAATGAGCTAGCTGCTCCTATGTTCCTACTGTAGAAACTCTAATCTGCACCACACAGATTGATAAAAGGCTTTGCAAATGCCTTGCCCTACCCCGCTAGAGAAGGCAGATCAGACATTCCCCTCCCTAGCTAGATCTCCTTCATCTGAGTCACTGTTGCACTCCGTGTTACTGGAATCACAAGCAGAAGCCCTCTCTTCCATGGTGTATGCCACTGAGGTGGATGTGATCAGTTTCCTGCTGACATTGTCTAGTTTGAAGTATCTTAAAGCCCTCAGCAGAGCCCCTTATGACAAACTAGATACCAAATTGAAGACAAGTAGTTATGACTTATTAGCTATCAGTATAAAGTCAGCCTGGGTGTCTGTTTAATAACTCCAAGTACAATTTGTAATATACAAGTGGTGTTTATGTACAAGATCTTAGACTTTATTGTGTTTTGATTATACTTTTTTAAGTGATATTTATATGCAAGATCTCTCTTTCTGTAATGTCACTCTAATTTTGCTTTCTTTAAAACTGCTGGTTTGACTTTTAACTTCAAGAGAGCCTGGATTGCGACTGAAAAGGGTCAGTTGAGCAGTCCACCTACCTATTTAACAAATTGCAATAAATTAAAATAAAATAAATAAATGAATATTCAGATGAAAATAAAATGGCTGAATTTCTGGAGTTTTTTTTTTTTTTTGAGGGCATTAGTGTTTTAGTAGCCAGTAAGGAGGCAAAACAAAGAGCAGGCTCCTGATGGGGCAACAGTGGGAATTTTTAAGAAAAAATCATATTTCACTATGCTTCCTGAAAAGGCTCAACTAGTAGATTACAATTATTGTTTGTGTCATATGGGTTTTAAAATATCTTGAGCCAGCATCAGAACTTGCATAGTTGCACTGCAAAGGAAGAGCTGCAGGTGAGTATTAATGAAGGCAGGAGTACTTCTGTCTAATGATGTGTGTTTGAGTTCTTTCTTTCTTTCACTGAAATAATACTTCATTTCCCAGCTTTACTTATCTCACTGTCACTTATAACTTGCTTACATGGTATGTATGAGCCATATGCCCAAGTAGGGCATGGAGATTTATGAATGAAGAATGTTTAACTAGAAGAGAGGAAACAGGACCAAATTTTTTCAAGGTTGTTTTATGCTGATAAACATTAATCTATCTAATGTGTCAGCAGTTTTAGATTCAACAATGGACTAAATTATTTTTTGAAAAGTGGAGTAAAATGAAATTATAATATTGAGTGAAAATACTTAGAGATTGCTTAAAAGACTACATGAAAAGGTTCTGTGGCATTTCAGGTCAGAAGAAATTACAGGAATATATAGACGGCAACAGTTTTAGGTACTCACTTCTTAAATGCTGTTTGGCTCTTTATATACATTTTTTCAGCTTGAAATATACATGCACCATGTCTTGGGATTGATAGCATCTCTACAGGGGAATCTGAAAAATGGTAATTTTTCTAGACAGCTCTGTGACAGAACAGCAGTGAGTCTTTGTGTTATGTAGAGCTTTGCAATGCCCAGCCATGTGAAAGTGCCATAGAATTCTAGAAAAAGATTGTCCTTGAAAAGGAAAACACAGCGATTAAATTATCAATCAAAATTAGATTACATACTTAATACTAATGTTAATTATATAAGGAATAAAAAGTACAAACTATCACTTAGACCTCTCGATGTAATTTTGTGTTTGATTACTTTATACTATTTTCAGACCTCTATCTGTTTTCGCATATGAGTTTGCCTTGCAAGCGACAATGTCTGTTTTTCACTTCAAATGCAAGTTGTTTGAAGGTGATGTGAAATTATCCAGTGAAACTAATACAAGCTTGCTGAGTATTGCTTTAGCAAAACAGGAAACTGCCAGTTAGAAGTTGTCTAAAGTTGATATCTTTAAAGATAAGAATTTGAGCAATGATAGAACTAGATGTATTATGAAGGCTGACCAAGTGTGAGGCATACTTGTTACAGATATTGACAGTTATATAATGAAAATAGAGAACATGCGGGACACACCCGAGTTTTATTCTAAGCATTCCTTTGAGGGGGTTAAAACTGTATATATGTATATATATATATATATATATATATATATATATATATATATATATATATAAAATTGAAAGATAAGCTTTAATGAAGAACTTATTAGTGAAAACTTGAGTATTTGAAAACTCATCACCCTAAGTTACCTTGTTTTTTTGGGGATTCCCAAAGCCCAGAAGAATAAGGAAGATCCACCTTACAGACCTGTTATTGCAAGTGGAGGTTCCATATCAAGGGCCACTGCTGTATACTTAGATTGTATTCTTCAGCCTCTCACTGAAAATAACTCATTTTTTTTATTTTAGAGTCACTTGATTTTTTAAAGAAAAGTAAAATAAGTGTATGTGAATGAACGAAGCATTTTGGTAACTTTTGCTGTAGAAGCTCTATGCACAGTGTACTATATTGAAGCAGCTACAGAGGCTTATAGCAGCAATAACAATACTACACAAGGGTAAACTGAATGCTGAGAAAGCTAATTAACTTAGTGTTGAGTTACTGTTTTTTTAGTTTCAATAGCCAGACTTACAAACAAATGAGGGGGGTAGCCATGGGTGTGGCTATGGCCTGTAGCCTGGCCAATATTGCCTTATGCAAGTGGGAGGAGGGCTTTGTACTGCAAAGTGAATAGCAGAGTTTTATGACCATCTACCTTCACTTTATTGAAGTATTCATAGTCGGACATGATGAGAAATCTAAACTCACTGAGTTTATCTATTACATCAATACCTCCACCTCCTTCCTGAAATGTACCACTTCCATCACCTTGGAGTCGGTGCGATTCCTTGATATGATTGTCAGCATTGATAAAGACAGAAGAAAATGAATTAGCAATTTAAACAGGAAAGCAACAAAAGTGAACTACTTACTTCAGAGAGATAGTACGCATCTCGTAAAAACTAACACAATGTGATAAAATCACAAGGGTATAGATTAGATTGCATTAACACAGATTTTGCCCCTTTCTCAGAAATATGAATGATCTTGAAAATGATTTCTTAACCAGAGGATATGAATCAAACATGTTACATATGATCCTGGACCCCATTAGAGGTTCTAAAACTAACAATGACCCTATGTGGAATATGCCTTTTGGTAGAATTATGCAACAAGGACACCCTAACCCAAAAGAACTGAAAAGTAAGAACAGTTGCATTTTAACTTACACCTGGGATTTCAGTTCAATTAAAGCCATCATTAAGGAGAGCTAGGTCATCCTCACTGGCAATAGCAGCTTGTAAGGGTTTTAGGAGATCATTCTACTTTTGTATATAAAAAGAGCAGAAGCATACGTAGGTATGTGGAAAAGAAAACTAAGGAACGCCAGGATGACATGAGTACTAAAATCTGTGCACCACCTAACTGTCCTTTCTGTAAATACTTGATGGAGTGTGACTCATTTGAATGCCCGTATCTTACAAATATGGTGAAATCTTCAGCAGATGGTAACTGTGATACTGAAAATGTTGTCTATAGGGCCAGCTGTATGTGGGTAAGGCTATGAATAAACTGCAAAGGAGGATTTCAGGTCATCTTTCTGACATCAGATGTAAACGCCACAGGAACACCATATCCAAACACTTATTAGAACACCCGTGACATTATGGTTTTAAATTTATGATTCTGGACTCTGTGGAGGTGGATGAGCTTGAAGAGGACATCAATGATGTGTTGGAGAAAAAGGAACTATGCTGGCAGTTGAAATTAAATGCATTCAGAAACCCAGGACTTAACTACTGTTGCTGTAATAAGAGTGTGTTGAATTTACGTAAGCTGCCGCACAATCTGTAAAGGATTTTTATGGAATTTTTTGAGGCATATTTTTACACAATAATAATGATGTGTAGAATGCGTATAAATATATATATATATATATTTAGTCACTTTAGCCTCAGTTCTAGGATTTAGTCTGACCTAATCAGTAGTAATGTGTGGGGGTGGGTACTTGCTGTTCTAAAATGCAATTTTAAGGCCCTGTTTATATTGTTTGTCAAGAATAGGCTGATTTAAAATTAATCAATATGTATATTTTCAACACCTACTTCTAAGTATATAAAAGCTGATATGTTTAACATTTTTTAAATATTTCTAATTTTTTGTTACTAAGGATCACTTGTCTGAGATGAATAAAGGCTTGTTTATTTGAACACTACCTGGGTTTCATGATTTTTGGAAATTGTTGTAACTGCGGACATCGGTGAGTTTCAATACCACTAGTTTCTCTGTTTTTTATTTTTTCCTCAACACACGTTGGAACTAGACAGATTACTGTGCTTGTTCATTTTTTTTATGTTAGTGTTTAAACAAAGCCAGCTGTGAGGAAATCTTGATATGCCCACACACGAGTGGGTTAGTGCTATTATACAATGACTTTATTTAAGAAATAAATTGCTTACCTTTCATAAATAATTTTTTTGTATGACAGAAATATAATGTTCTTTCTCGTCATTTTCTCATTCTTCTGCAATTGCTGAGTTACATTCCCATGTTTGCACATTACATCAGTACTGCCTTTTTTAGGAGCAGCAAAGGAGAAAAAAAGACTATCGGTCGGTATTTTATGTGAAGATAGTAAACCTACGAAGCAAAAATCTGGTTATTCTGCAAAGATTAGTACAGTTGAAAGGCACCAAAGTCTAAAAAGATTTACAGAGGGACAGCACAAAAAGGAAGGAAAATGAGGTACATTTCTCTGCTTGTATTTTTGAGAATGTACTTGATTTTTCTTCAGTTTTGCCCTGTCCCTCCATAGGGTATTCTATTGGTATATGCTCAATTTACAACAGGCATGCTGGTTGAGCTGTCCAGTCAGCATTCTCGTTTTTGAATAAGAATGCTCCATCATTGTATAATATTAGTTAACAATTAAGAAAGGATCTGTTTACTAAAAGAGTGATCTTGTTTGCCCTTCATAGATGTTATTTACCTGGATGCCTAAAATGAAAGATTTCCTTTAAGAAGTGTTTAACACAAATCTGAGAAGATGTAGGTACTTAAAGAGCATTATGGGAAGACATCACAGAGAAATAACAGCAGAGCAAACCACCATAATGTGATGTAGAGAGACTGCAGATTTTAATGAAGTGAAATAGAAGTTGGATTTATTGTTTTACTTTTACAATAGTAAGCAGATCTTAGATGAACTCATAATGAAGCAGCAAGTCTTTTTTTAAGTTAGAATATTCCAAATATAGTATCCAGACTACATAAAAACATAGACACATAAATGTAAGAAGTAACAGCATCACACAGCAGTTAAATAACATAATTTTTGTAGAGGAGGTTGTAACCCATGTATCGCCCAACTTTGGTCTTCACCCTTCATCCTTCACTCTCTATAAAATACAGTAAGTCTGATGTCACACAAACTTGAAATACAGGCAGAATACTAAGTTGGATACTTAACTTTGAGCCAATGTATAGGACAGCATCAGAACAAACCAGCAGCTGACACAGGAGAGTAACAACAATCCACAATGCTTTGCACTTACATGATAAATCACATTATTCTCCAGTTAGATAGGTGCTATTTTCTGATGACATTCTTTTTAGCTTCTCAGTTTTTTATTATCTTCTGTTTAATCTCCTCCCGCATATTCCTTTTAGCTTCTTTCAAACTAGATAGTATGTTTGCAGAAAAAAGATAGTTGTGAGTCTTGAAGAACTGAACTGCCACTTCCATTTGTGTTAACAGTTTGCTGTGAAGGGGCAAGTTGAAACACTGACAATTGTTTAGCTGTAGGAACCTTGCATGCCTTAGTCATCAATCTGCTATTAGGATGACATTTGTATTTTTTCTCCTGACACATTCTGAAACAGACATGAGATTAAAGAGAATAAAGTAAATGCATGCAGTAGAGCTGGATTGTGAGTGATACAATGCTGTTGGCAGAAGTACATGGATATGATGAAGTCTGTACAAAACAGCGGGAGATGATGGCTTTAATGAGATACAAATAGATGTCCTATGTTTTCTCAGTACACAGTTCCTTACAGAAACCATAACTGGCAATTGCTGGAGGGAAAACATGAACTGCCAAAACGCACATTGCACTGCAGTGGGTAGTTTTCCTTGTTCTAGTACTGTGCAGTTGTGAAGTTGATATATAAATGTCCAGTGGTGCAGGGAGGGAGGGAAGACAAAAGGGCTTGCCCTTACAAAAAACACATTTTCAATCTTTGCCAGCTGTGACTGGGGAAGTATTTCCAAGAAACTGTATTGCAATATTTCATAGTGGAAGCGAGGTAAATTGGTACACATGTAATTCCCCAGTTTTGTATCATTTTGGGGGATGTTCCTTTTTCTCAGTCTGCACTTTTAGGAGATTGAAAGGTCTCTTTAAATGTACGTATTTTGCTGATGTGGAATGTAAACAAACAGAAGACACAAGTTCACTTTGATTGCTGGATTGAATTTTATGGCTAGACTGCAGAGAGGACATAAACATGTACCTCCCTTCCTGTCCATTTATGTCATGTCACTACTGTATTGTCTGTGACAATCTACAGAGTGCTAGGTTTAAGAACTGACTTGAAAGTCATTAGAGGTAAATGAATGTTCAGCATTTTCCAGATGTATTATAAATCATTGAAAAAAATAATAATGCAGATAAGAGTTTAAAAGCTTACAAAATTGTTTAAAAAAAGCATTTTATAGAACTTGATATGGTATTTCTCTAAGCTTAGGACCACAGGCCTTGCATTTCTACTCACCGGAGGTGAGATTTCCAAAAGTAATCTTGATGTGGAACTGGAGAAAGAAGGGAATTCCATGGGTGATATCCAGCTTCTACCAAAGACATTCCTTCTCCAGGGCTGGAATTTTTAACATAGTTTAGGGCTACGTTGTTCTGATGTCATATGCCAAAAAGGTTATGCTATGCTTCATATGTAATCTGGAAAAACAAGACCAAAGCCATAGGTGAAATGACTCCCTAAGCATTCCCCAGAGTGGCGTTCCCATAGCTCTGAAAGTGAAGACCATAAAAAAAAAAAAAAAAAGTTGAGTAGCTTCTTCCTATAGTTTACACATACAGACAAGACACTCGAACTATAAAGAAAAAAGTTAATTAAATCTGCCACACTTTCAATGTAAATTACATAGCAGTTATACGTGAGATGATTCATACTGCTATCGTCATATAATATACAGAATATGCAGTATCACCTGGCTGCATTAAAACAGAACAGTACTTTAAATCCATGGTACATTCTGTCACATTTCCTCTTGTACATGTCTATTCTTTTTTGGTGTAATTTGGACTTTTACCATGTTCAGTATAGCTGCTGAAAAAAATCTGTCACATTTCTTAGAGAAAAGCAGGGTCCACAAAGCGTTTGTACTGAAAATTTGTTTAAAGATGTGTCATAAGCTCAGAGACAAAACCTGTGAAAGAAATATGGGTGAAATCCTGTAGAATGTATGGTCATTAAGAACTTGTTATATTTTATAATTTTATAGAAAGGGATATAGTTAGACAGAAGGGAGAATAAAATAAAAAGAAGTACAGAGGTAGTATATAAAACTATACCTTGTGGAGATGTTATCCTTTAATGGTTTAATAGCAGTAAAAGGATATGGGCAGGATAAGAGGGATCGGCTAATCCTTTTCAGACAAAATATTACATGACTGTGGCTCTCTAATGGAAAGTTATTCTTCATGCAACCTTCTGAAAGCTTTCACAACTGAAGAAAGATGAAATTATCTCCCTAAAATTGGAGCCACAGAGGGAACGTTCAAGGGCTATTCAAGATACCACTGCTAAAGTTTTGATTTAGCTTGTTTCTTTTGTGCTATCTCCTGAAGTCAAGTATGCATACTGAAAAATCAGGCAATATACTATAAATTACAGTATAGTGTATTTGTTTCTGAATGCTTACATATGGAAGAGAAAAGCATTTTTTTTCAAAGTCCTATAATTTGGGGGTTTCCGAATATTTTAATGCAATGGTAAAAAAAATATATGTATGTATATATATATATATATATATATATATATATATGTATGTATACACATTCAATTTCTTTGGAAAAATTAACACACACACACACACACACACACACACATATATATATATATATATATATATATATATATAAATTAAATATTTGTCTGTGTATTTTGTTTCTGCATTTTAATATATGTCATGTGATGCTTACTAAACTATTTAAACATACTTCTGACAATTGCTTTTTAGCACTTAAAAGGCACCTAATGATGAAAATGCAGTCCATCTATTTTGTAAGTCAAGCAGCACTGCTTCAGGTATATCAGGTCATTGTGTATACCAGGTCATTGTGTATACCAGGGGCTCTTTAGATTATAAAAAGCATTGTGGACATGCCACATATGGGTTCTGCTATGCCTTATGGTATTGTGAATACATATGTTTGGAAGCTTGCATGGTGCATTGCCTGCAGTGTTATACCTGTCTTGTTTTTCTTTTTCTTTGAAAAGGCAGTTTTATACTGGTATGCATGTGTCTGTTTATTATACATTGCTTGTGGTCCAGCAATTTTTAATTATATTCTCACATATTTATTGACATTTAGTCATTAGTGTGTGTGTGTGTGTGTGTGTGTGTACATCTGTGCAGAGGGGTGAAACTGCGTTATCATTTTAGTTTTGAATTTCATCACTTAGCGTAACAGATAAAATGGTAGTCATAACATTTTTTTATGAATGTAAACTCCCATTGATTTCATGGCTCTAGATGATTATCACTGTTGAAGTGACACCCTGACCTTGACCCCATGTTAAAAAAAATGGGAAAAGGGTTTGTAGATGGATGAATGGATATTTCAAAATTATGAACTGGAATAGTTCCCCTTGGCAGTTCTCAATTTACAACAAGAAGATACATTTTATTCACATTTTGGAATATTAGTTAGTTTAACATGAGGGTTTTTTTCCTGCATTGAGAAAATATAATCCACAAGTAATCTATTAATTCACTTTATCTCTTATCCTGGCTTCTAGATGGAATCTAGTCGAACAATGCCTGTCAGCAGTAATGCAGTTTTGCCAAGACTCAGAGAACCCACAAAGTAGTAACAAATAAATATTTTGGTCCTCAAAATATCTTTAAAAAAGGTAATCCTTTCATGTTGCATCTTAATGGACTCATGACAACTAAACCAATCACCTACTTTCTTTTTATTTGAACCCTTTTATAATTATTTAGTTCTAGAAGATTAATTCATCTTACTGCATCGTAGGTCCCTGCTCTGAGTTTCTTGAAGGGTTCATCATGCCATTTTATTCAGTAGCTAATAGATCAACCACTGTGCTCCTTTACATGATAAATGTATTCAAAATTATAATAGAATGATAGTAGTAACTGAAAGTAGCATTTACAAATTGTTATAATTCCCAGGTTTCATCTAATGAAAATTGAATTTCATTTACAAAAAAAAAAAACGTTTAGCTTAGTGTAAAGATAACATAATATGATGTTCTAGGTGTGGATCCATCAAATCTGAGGAGATGTGAGTGCACAGGATAGGACATTCAGATGGATAAATAAAAGTTAGCAAGTGTTATACAGGTTTACTATGGTGGGTTTCAATGGGGTTGGGTCAAACAGTTACAACATAAGAAAATAAGGCTGACTTTGAAAACAACGGAAGAACGGAATGTCAAAAATAGGAAACATGAAAATGTGTATATGACATTTTCGACATTCCTGTCTTCCACCTATCTTACTCAGCTTACCTCTACTATTTAGCAGGGGGGCTACATCCAGCTGCACTGCCCCATGTGGGGGCTGTGCCCTCCACACCCCCTGCACATTAAATATACTAACTCCGAGAGCGCACTACAGTGAGGAAATGCGCTACTTCCCTGTTCCTCAGTGAAGCACGATCTCTCTCCACAGTCTCGGCATGTTGCTTGCCAAAAGGTCAAGTGCACTATGCAGCTTGACTAACCATGATCGACCACTTTTGATTTGGTTTCCTGTCCCTTGGAAAGCGTGATTTTGGACATCGGCTGTTCGACTTACTGCTGATCACGCAAGTCATAGTAAACCATTATATAGACCATCAAATAAGACTAGTTACTTCATAATTTAAAATTCTGTAAGTAGATGATAAGGGCTTTACTATAAATGAGATACCAAGAACACAGAGTTTACAGTAATATGTGACTCACTGGATGTGCCAATCCCTTTTCCAATGCATTTTATTTTTGAAAATGTGAATTCTTAAAATTGACTGACTTTTAATGGAGATTTTTTTCTGTACATCAGTTACAGTGCATTTCTTAAAGGTGTCTTTATCATTCTGTCTAACACATTGCTTCTGACTGTCATGTTTCATTAACAATCACAGTGCTGTAGGTTACACATTGAGCAGATGTATAGTCCATTCCTGCGGAGATCACTCCCCTGACATTTTCCTCTCTCCATCCTCTTACGGGTCTCTGTGGTCTTTCCCAGCTTTGTCTTCTTTACATTTCCCTTTTCTTCAGTCAGATCTAGGATTGATCAGCCTTCCTCACCATACTTTCTTAATTGTCTTCATTCTATCACTATTTTTGGGCCTGCCTCCTTTTTCTAGTCTCTCTGTTCTTCTATGCAAATACCTTCTGGTAGTTTATGGGTTTGACCCTTTCCACTTTTATTTCTACCTGTTTTCCTTCATTATCTCTATTAGAGAACTCATGTCCTTAGTTTTATGACTGAATTGGAAGAGGTTCCCTGTCTTTCCAATGTTTGGTTACATAGCTGTATACTCACCCTGCTATTATTAATCTTTTTCATTTTATTGATGATTGTATAGATTTGTGTGGATTTTCTTTTTTGAAACAGAAATGACTAGGAGAAGGCTGTATGTCAGTTGGGAAAGAAGAATATCTTTCCTTATGGCAGTTCAGGTTTCTATGGAAGGAGAGGGTTATAGATCCAAAATATAGGCGAGCTAACCTTTTTTTTTGTGTTGTTAAGCTGGACAGAAATGGTTAGTGCAGGATCAAGCTAAACATCTATGCTTAAATGCATGAGTATTTCTGAAAAGTGTATTGCTGTGGTCACAACAATTCTCAGCTTTTGTGCTGTTGGAGCTGAATTAAAAGTTTTTTTTGTTTGTTTTGTTCAAATTGCTTAGAGAAAAAGGAAACCTGACTGGAGATCTTTTTGGAGATTGCTAAGAGAGTCATTTCTGTGGAATTGGATCTTGTCTCTGCAGAGCAGCATAAGAAGATGATGCAAGTAAAAAAGTTATCTATAAAGACAGAGAATTGGAAAGGGCAACTATGGATCCTCTTGGACTCACTTTTTGAATAGTGGATGAGTCTAAAATGAGGAATGAACTTAGAGAGAGATATGCCTGTTGAAGGTTTAAGTCTGAAATGATGGTAGGGTATATGGTCTAATGCCTATTTCAAAAAGATATTGTAGGAAGATGTTATGTTGATGAGATTAAATGTTTTCATAAGGTGGATAAAGATGACCTCAATCTACTGTCATTTATTCATAGTTACAAGAACTTCATTAGTGGTGGGTCATAGGTCTGTTAGTGTGTCGAGTCCTTACCAGAAGCTGTATTGTTTGTGGGAAAGTAGATTGTAAATACTGACGTAATAGGTCAGCTGTATGTAAATACATTTTTAATTTTTAATTTTACCTACTTTGGGGAGGGTAAAAATTGGTCTGAATTCAGATGTTTAGATAGAGTTCATTTTCTGAAAGACTGAGTTGATAATAGATCATTCCAAATATTTGCCATTATATGTAGAGTAAAGTAAAGACTGCATATGTCTTGAGGACAAGTTGTGAGGGACTCTCTATAATGGTATATTGACCAGTGGTATAGGCTGTCTGAGCCTGAGGGTACTGTCAGTTTGTCATTTTGTGTTGAAAGAAAGATTTTTTTTCTTTGATGTAATATGTCTAAGGTAAATGGAGCAGTATAGAAATTAAGTTTTGGGGAACTTGTGGTAGTAGTGTAAGGTGGCTGAGGTGGTAGATGTTCAAATAGTGAGAATATACCTGTTGTGAATTGTGGACTAGTTTGAATGTTTCTTCCTTTGAGTCATTGACTTCTTCCAGAATTGTTTGGAGGAGTTAATAAAGAACATTTTTAATGTTTTGAGTTTTTTTTTCTCCTTATAGTCTGTTTAAATAGGTTTCTGAGATGAGTATGCCATTGTCTATTGTTTGGGTTGGGTTTATATTTCCACATGTGAAAGGTTTCATCTTGGAGCTGTAAAAGTGATTTGAGTTATAGTGTTATTCAATCTTTCCTTTTTAGATGATATATAAAAAAGGTATTGTTGAGAAGTAGGAATATTGGAGATTTTTGAACATGAGAGTGGGTGTAAGAGACATTCTGAAACAAGGTTAGTGTCATTTAAATTTGATATGAGAATTGTTGATATTGGAGACTGTCTTTGGTCAAACATAATTAATTTAGGAGAGATTTTCAAAGTAGGAGCATTTATGGGGAAGCTTTCTGACCAGTGGTCACTGTTAGATGGATGTTGGATCTTAACAAGCCTGATTATAGATATGTTGTTAGTGATAAGAACTAAAAGGGAGTCAATACTGGTTAATAAGTTTGACCATGTAGATTGACATTGTACTCGAGTAGGATACCAGTGACATTATCTTGAACTGGGTAAATCAGGTTTAAGTTGAACTTGCCAAGAAGTATGAGGTTGCTTTCTTTCCTAGGTGGGAGGTTATTTCTTGAATTACATTTTGGAAGTTTCATGTTGTATACAGTTGAGGAAATAAATGTGAGTTACAGGGGCTTCCTTGTTTTTGTGAGAAATTTTATTAGAAGCTAGTTTTTTGAAGTATCTGAGAGTGTGTTACCTTGGGCTAAGATCTGAATGGTTATATACATTTTATATTGAAGAAATGTACTATCATTTTTTCTTAGGCCTGGTCTTGCATCAAAATAGTAGTTGCACAGAGATGAGAAGTATTGGAAGTATGGTTTGTCTTTTGTCTTTTCTTATCTAGGGTTTGGTAACAGTTACAATAACATGAAAAGTTGTGCTGTGAGAATGTTCACCTCCTCTAGGTATGAATGAGCTTGGTATGCATCGATATTGCTTCTAAGGAATAGTATTAGAATAACAGGTATGAACTGTTAATTTTCATGGTATATTGATTTGTTTCTGTATTGAGGAAAGTGTGTAGAAGTATAGTATATAGAATATGCAGCTATTCAAATATTCACAGACTATAGCTATTGAAATACCTTGTCTGTTGCAATAAGCTCTTAAGTGACTTTCAACCCTGCTTTTACTTGAATATACACTGTAGACTTAAATATTAAAGGCACATGTAGCACTGATACAGCAGAGGGGTTGATATGCATAATTTGTGTGAATGTCAATTGCAGTTAACCAGTTTGTTTCTCAAAGACTTTAAGCTGCTTATAGTAGTTAACATTTTGTTTTCTTTTACATAGAAAAGAGAAAGTATACTGCACCAGTACCGACCCAAAATTCATAGTTTTAAGGTATCCCCTATGGAAGGTTAAAGCTGTTATGCAGATCCTAAATAGAATTATAATAATCCCCAAACAATCTACAGCAGGATGAAGCTGGCAGCTTGCTTTTGTGCAATCTGCTAGGCGCTGTAATTGACAGTTGCCAATGGGACTCGGTTGCAGTACCGTCATTCATGTAAGAAGTAACAGGAGATATCACAATTTCTATAATGAATGCAGGCAGTGGACTGGAGCTCAGTATCTTAGAATAGTAATTGTAACAATTAGCTTGCAGCTATATCTCAATTTTTTTTCTCCTTTTGAGACAGATTTGTTGTGAATAGAAGTGGAAAGTTGGCTGGCCTCTGGTAGCATTTTTTTTTTATTTCTGTGCTAATAAATTTGTTTCAGTCATTGGCTTTTAAAAAGTTTTTCTATTCCTGCTAGTCCATGTCACTGGTTTTAATCTGGATATTTTGTTCTTTGGTAATCTGAAGTCTGAACTTGGTTTTATATAGCCTGTTGAGGGCAAAGAGTTTTTTTCAGAGGTTCACTAGTTTTGTTGTCAGTGTTTTAACACACTCTTGGTAGAAATAGGGATGTTAGAGGGGGCTAAAAAAAGAGCACATAGTGCATGTTAGCATTCCTTTTGTGATCAGAAATTAACAACCTTTGATGGATGCCTTTATTGGAGTGTAATACAGGGTATTTACTATCATTTAATATCTGATTTATGCACCAGAAATGGTATTTATCATGCTCATACATAGGTAAGTACTAGGTTAGCTACCTTTGAAACCCATTTAAAGCCTAACTACTTTCTCTTTTTGTGCTTGAAATAACCTATCCCATTTAGTTAAAGTCTGGCCTTACCCATCTCATGGTTGATAATTATATATTATCCCTAATGAAAATAGCTGGGATCATACCACAGATAATTTGAGGGAACCCATGCATGCAATAAAGCATTCTGGAGCTGCAGCTGTACATTAGTAGTACTGGAGGCAGTCTTGGGTAAATTTTCTGTTTCTCATCCATAGACCTAATTTACACTGGAAAATGCACAGGGATGAGCTTTATTTTATGTGGATGGAGAGTGTGTTCTATAGCAGTGATATGCTCTGCAAAATATACCTGTCCCTCCAAACCATTCTGTTGATGTTCCAGAAGAGGTTTAAATCCCTAGTCTGAGTATTTCTGATGCCATTTGAGTTGCTGATGTGCATAAATCCACTGATCAAAGTTTTCATTAATGATACCACATTATGACTTATGAGAAACTTCTTTACCTATCACTATTGTGGTTGTGGCAGCCACCGAGCATTCTGCTATTTTTCTTTCATGTTAGTTGGGCTATACTAACTGTTTTAAGATACTGTTTTCACATTTAACCAGGAAAGCCTACTGGACACAACTGTCCCTTTTCACTGGTGATCTAGGAACACTGTCTGTTCTAGTGACTTGCTCAAAGTAGAGAGACAAATGTGAAAGGAATTAAACTATGTACCATTGACTACAAGAGGCAACTCCTTTATAATTGAGAAACTTAAACCTCTGTGCTAACTACTTGACTAAAGATATACAAAATGCTGCATTTGACTTTTTCTTTACCTATTTTATTTAAATAATTGGATTTGCACTAATTCTTTACTGTCCTAATTTCTATCATTCCCAAATAAATAAACTAGGAAAACAAAAGTGTTGATTAGACATGCTGCTTAAGAACTTTTTTTCCTTATCCTTCATGATCTAAAAAAAAAATCACATTTTGAGCTGTATTAATTTAGAACAAACATGAAGTATGACTTCCTTGTTAAAATTTAAATAGTTAGGCACCATTATTCACAAAACAGATGGATTTCTAAATGTTTTGAACACGCTTGCTATGAATCGTATACCTACTTAGAAATAGTTGCATTTTGCATTTTATTGGACTTCACTGTTAAACAGAAATAATTTTCTACCATCTCCTCCCTTAAAACAGATTCAGGTTCACAGCAGAATGCTACTGATTTATACTTCTCTCAGTGTATGCTGTCTATTACAATAAAAGTCCATGGTTTGAGTTTGCCAGCCTCCATTTGCTTACTATGTTACTCTGAACAAGTCACTTATCCAGATGGCACTCCCTGGCTGGATCTGAAAAAGGTCAGTTTGTATCACTGTATTACCCTGATTCACAAATAAGAATACACAAAATAAATAAATAATGATGAAGATGAAGAAGAATTATGCTGCCAAATATTCAGGACGGCCTCAATATTAGTTCATGACTGCACTGTGTCATAATTCATCTCATCATTAATAAATATAATGATGAAATACATCATTAATACATTTAATGATTTCACTGTGGCATAATCAACAGAGAGAGGCATTATATAGCACCTACAATCAATAAAGAATAGTCCTCCTTTCTGATTACTCCCAGCTGTGCCCTTTGAAATTGAAACAATATTGTTTTCTTCTTTTTTTATCAAATGCAGTGATTTGTTTCTTGTTCAGAAAGGGTGGCATGCTTTAAAAATTCAAGGGAGCAAAGAGCTGCCTGGAAAGTCATAATCTGTCTTTGCCGATATTCACTGCAACTGCAGTTTTAATGATCTGTCTGTGCTAGCTGTAGAAAACAGCTGAGTTAAATATATTTCCCAGTCTGCTTGCTTCTGGTCTCGTACTCACTTGCAATGTGCAATCAATAATAGTAAATATCTGTGACTGATGGTATTGAATGAAGACAGCAGCTTCTGTTTAAAGGTATGTTCTGCCTACAGTGTTTGCTGAAGAAAACTGCTTTAGTTTAACAAAGTCTATTGCCTGCTTGCCCACATTCAGGTAAACAGTTTCTTCAAATACTAGAAGCTGTCAGTGAGCAACTGAATTTACTTGCATTTTTCAAACTACAACATCAGTGTTGTAAACTAAAATACACTGTGATATAAATGCAAGATTGCTATATTAATACTGATTTAAATGAGCATAATTTCTTTCAGAGAATTTTAGCTGGCCAAACACAAACAAACACACACACACACACACACACACACACACACACACACACACACACACACACACACACACCATTTTGTGTATTATTTAGTACAGTTCTATCTACTTCAGAAGTTAGAATGCATAAGTACTAGACTCCCTGCATTTGTGTGCCATTTTAAGCCTAACCAATTTCCCTTTTTGTGCTCAAATTAATCTGTCCCATTTTGTTATAGATTGGTAGATATGTGTTTGAGGAGAGGTTATCCCATCAACTTTGAGAATTATATTAAAAATGAAGTATGTAATAAAAGGAAGAATGGGTTTTATGTTCATATTTTGAAAGTAGGAGGGCTCGGTAATGAAAATAAACAGCTGCTTTGTAGTTCCAGAAATAATTTTCATAGCAACACTAATAAATTTTTTATTAATACATATAATGTGCACAGTAAAGCAACTGGAGATTGATACGCAATTGGAACATTTTCAGGATGGATAGTTCCATATTTAATAAAATGGGCGAAAGACCATCCTTTGTTTTTAGAAGGGCCTGCTCTTTCCAGGATTGGTTAGAAGTAAACTGAAGGCTGACTGAACAAGTAACACTAATAATAAAACATGTTTTTTGCAGACAGTGTCCATATGTTAAAAACAGATGATCTTCAGAAGCTCAAAGTTTCAAAATGTTGAACTTGAAAAGGCCGAGACCATAAGATCAAAGTTTTGAAACTTTGAACATTTTGAACGGAGAGTGACATACAACTCGGAATGGGGTATTTACCATTTTCCTCATTGCAGTGCAATCTCTGAGTTGGTATATGTATTTAGCAGATGGTGTAGGGTTTCAGGGCGGCTTGCCCCCCTGCAAAAACATATATCTATTTTTTTTATTATTAGGTTTTTGAAGTTTTTAAACTTTGATCTTATGGTCTCGGCCATTTGAAGCTCGAAGTTTTGAAACTTCAAACTTATGAAGTAGAGCCATTAAAAACACCAATATTTTTTAAAATCAGAGGTAAGGTGTACGAGATTAATAGGCATTACACATGCAATTGTAAACAAGATGTTTAATTAGCGAGCTGGGAGTCTTGTCCAGCATTTTATACTGGAGATATGAACACACAATTGAGGAACAGGATTTACGAACATATCTTGCATATAAGAAATGGCAAAACAAGAAATACTCAGATACATACTATTGTTTAATGATCACAAATTTAAATTTCTCATATTAGAACAAGTTAATAATGATCTGAGAGGCAATATTATGGATGACCATCTTTTGAAAACTAATTTTTTGTGGCAAATCAAAAGTGATGCCATGAGTATCCCAGATTTAAATGATTCAATCTCCACAAATCCTGTTTTGAAATTATAGTATTATAATGCTTGAGAGGTTTGAACATAGAAATTGCTTGGAACTAATTTGTTTTTAATTGGTGGAATATTATTAATTATGTGAACTTTGTTGTGTGCATTTAAACAGTAAGTTTTTTATTTGTCAATAGTTCTGAGGCAGTTCCTTGATAATTGGAACAAATGTGCTTAACTTTGTTTGGATTACAATAAATGGTACATTATATCTCAAATATCATTTCTCTGTACTATGGGTTTTGTGTTCAGTCTGAGTTCTTTGCTGTGGAGTTACCAGTTTGTGTAGTAGATATGTCTATATCTTTTGTGTGTGGCAGTGAATGACATTGAGCTGAGCAGTCAAGAATGCATTAAGATTTTGGGAGACCTGGTCTACCAATATTTAAAAGTAAGTGCATCTAACAAACATAATTATTCCAAGAATAGAATGAGTGTTCCATCAACCAATGATACTCTCAGCCTTCCAGTTACACAGGCTATACCAATCACTCGTAATTAGGTGGGAGTGGTTCTCCATCAAAATGACAAGCGATCTTCAATTTTGATGTATGAAAAACTAATAGATTCGATTTCCTGTCTGAATCCAATAATTCTTCTAGTAACAATGAATTAAGAGGTACCATGAAAGAGCAATTTAATGCATTTGAGAAGAAATTATTATCATTTAAAAAATTCCAGTTAGAGAATGTCTATTTGCAAAAGAACTTAGATAATAATGTGGTGCCTAAAGGCCTGTGGTTTTTAAGGTTCCCTAATGGTGCTCAAGGGGGAATGGATTACAACTGGGATGTTTTGAGGCATTGAATTACCACTGGGATGTTTTGAGGCATTGATTCTCTTAAAAATTCCATCACACAAGACCAGCTTTTTGACCAAGTTGAAAGAAATTATCATAATGTGTTTTTTGGTTGAAAAAATATGTGAAGGAATATTAAAAAGAAATACTCTCCAAGTCCAGGACAGACATTGAGAACTATAAGAAAGGGACACATTGCAAGAATATGTATGTTTTTAATAGTAGTTTTAAAGATTCACGGGCTCCTTATACACAATTTTTAGATTAATTATTTATTTTATGGAAAGATTCCTTAGAGAGACTGAATGAATTTTAACTTATACAAATAATGCAGTGGAATTTTTAAAGTTCATTTGGAATATTAACATAGACAGCATCAACTATTTGGACATAGAATTGATAAAGGATGTCATTAGATCTAACATTTTTCTAATATTTACAGAAAAAGCACTTTTTTGCATGAGTATCAACATTTTAATAGTTCCTATCCAATTAGCCAGAAAACAACTGTCATAAAAAGAAAAATGGTGATCAGTATAGCTCGAATGGTTTCAGTTTTTGAAACCTTCATTACTGAAATGGAACTACTGAGAGATATGTTTTTGAGCAGAGGTTATCCCCTCAACTTTGTCACTGATATTAAAAATGAAGTTTGTAATAAATGGAAGAATGGATTTTATATTTCCATTTTGAGAGTAGGATGACTCAGTGATGTAAATAAACAGCTGATTTGTAGTTCCAGACATAATTTTCATAGTAACACTAATAAATTGTTTATTAATGCATATACTGTGGACAGTAAAGTGACTGGAAATTATTTGGTATGCAGATGGAACATTTTCAGGATGGATAGTTCCATATTTAATAAAATGGGTGAAAGACCATCCTTTGTTTTCAGAAGGGACTGCTCTTTCATGGATTGGTTAGAATGTGATAAAGTGTATGCTGATTGGACAAGTAACACTAATAATAAAACTCGAGGAATGTTCAGATATGTTTTTTGCAGACAGTGTCCATATGTTAAAAACACCAGTAATGAGATAAGGTACACAAGATCAGTAGGCATTACACATGCAATTCTAAACAAGCTGTTCACTTAGCGATCTGGGAGTCTTGTCCAGCATTTTATACTGGAGAGATGAACAGACAATTGAGGAAGAGGATTTACAAACACATCCTGCATATAAGAAATGGTAAAACAACAAATGCTTTATTCAGACATATACAATTGTTTAGTGACTACAAATTTAAATTTGTCATATTAGAGCAAGTTAATAATGATCCAAGGACGGCAATCTTTTGAAAACTGAATTGGTGTGACAAATCAAAAGCAATGCCACAAGTTTCCCAGGTTTAAATGATTCAGTCTCCATAAATCCTGTTTTGAAATTAAAGTATTACAATGCTTGAGAGGTTTTAACAAGTAAACTGCTTAGAACTAATAAGTTTTTAATTGGTCGAATTTCACTAGATATTGTTAATCATGTGAACTTTGTTGTGTGTATTTAAACAATAAGTTTTTTATTTGTCAATAGTTCTGAGAAAGTTCCTTAATTGGAACAAAAGCCCTTAACTTTGTTTGGATTACAAGAAATGGTATATAATAGTTTGAGTGTCATTTCTCTGTACTACGGGTTATGTGTTCAGTTTGAGTTTTTACCTGTGTCATTACCAGTTTGTGTAGTGGAAAAATACAAGATTGTTGAATTAATAATAATTTAAGTGGGCATGATTTTCTTAGAGAACATTGGCTGGCTACACACACACACACACACACACACACACACACACACAGACACACAGACACAGACACACACAGACACACACACACACACACACACACACACACACACACACACACACACACACACACACACACACACACACACACACATACTTTAATATATTCCTATCTACTTTAGAAGTCAGAATGTGGTGTTCATAGGCAAGTACTAGTCTAGCTGCCTGTGTCTGCCATTTTAATCCTAGCCAGTTTTCCTTTTTGTGCTCAAATTAATCTATCGCATTTTGTTAAAGCTTGGTCTTCTCCACCCCATGGTCGATAGTTATATGTTACCACTAATGAGAATAAAAGGGATCATACCATAAATAATTTCTGGGGATTTATGCATTGAATAAGACATTTAGGATCTGCATCTGTCCACTAGTAGTACAGGGGGCAATCCTGGAGTAAATGTTGTGTTTCCTATCCATAGATCCAAGTTATTCTTCAATATGGACAGGGATAAACTTTGCTTTATGTGAATTGTGAGTCTGTTCCAGAGTAGCAGTATCTATGAAATATACCTGTTCCTCTAAACTCTTCAGTACTGGGTTTTGCTTCAGAAAAGTAGACGCCAAACAGGACTGGTCCTAGTGCAGAGCCCTGGGAGACTCCACTGACTTATCTCTTTGTGTTGGCAACATCCTATGTTTTTATTTTGTGCACCTTATCTGTGAGCCAGTTGGCAATCCAGCAGGTGAAATATAGTTTATTTTTAGTTTATTTAGCTTTTGTGCTATGCCTGAGCAGGAAATTGTGTCTAAAGCTTTGGCCAGTTTAAGTTATGTGGTGTGTACCACTTTTTTCTTCATCCATTGCTTTGGTGTCCTTTTCAAAAAAACAACCAAGTTGAGTAAGCATGATCTGCTATTGATGAATCCAAACTGAGAGTGGTCCAGTGTTGAGTGGTCATTATGTCCAGATTAATTAGATCCACGATCAGTCTTTCCATAGAGTTGCATATTAGGCTGGTCAGACTTGCAGGTCTGTAAATGCCTGGTCTGTGGAAGGTCTTCCCTTATGCAGGGTAATAACTGTAGCTGTTCTGATTTGCTCATTACAAATCATGTATGGAGGTTGAATTTGAACAGTGTTGTTCGGAGTGTGGCTAAGTAGTGCATCAAACTATTTAAGATGTATCCAGGGATACTGTCTGGACCCATCAATGCAGATTATTTAGCTTGTGATAGCACTTTTAGGACTTGGTTTTGTGTGACAGTTGGAAGTGAGCCAGTTTGAAATATATCTTGAGGGACAGATGGAGGAGAGAGAGAGGGGTAAAGTTAGAGTTTAATTTATCGGCCAGTAGGTTCACTATATCTTCAGCTTAAGTTTAGGCAGCATTGTTCACTATCATCTCAGTGCATTGCTGCTTTGTGCTTTTGATATTATGAGCAAAACTAAAAAAATGCATAGTGATTGTCTTTTACTTGGGTAGCTATTTTAGCCTCAAAGTTGGCTTTGGTAGATTTCATTAAGCTCCTGAGCTGTTTGTTAATTTCAGTGACAAGAGCTCTTACATTCTGGGAATTGCTCTTCTTACATTTGGTCAAAAATTATTTGTGATTTATTATAAAGCTTGTTGATATTATGATTCCTCCTTGTTGTTTGTTTGAGGGTTTGCCTGCACTTGTTCCTATGGGATACAGTTGATTTTATGTAGCCGTTTACATGTTGGTATACTATGGTGGTATACATTCTGTGTATTTTGTGGAGTTAACTGGTTTTAGTGGGGTATATATCATTTAGTAGTAGGTACTTTGTCTTAGTGAAAATTCTAAAGGCTGGATGGAACGGATCTCTGGTTTCAATTTCATTTCAAAGGAAACTACTTTATGGCCAGGCCTAACAAGTGTTAAAGATAAGCAAGGGAAGCTGCAAGATACTCCCACATTAGTAAGGACAAGATCCAAGATATTTTCTCCCTAGTGGTTGCTCTGATTAATTGCTCCAGGAACCTCATGCCATATTCCACTCTACTATCATCCACCATGTCCTACTCTCCCCCTCACTCACATCACCAGCTCCCTCCCTTACTCACAACTTATCTCCCCATCCCACTTCCATAGCACACTGTCACACCTTTTCAAGATTTACACATTTCCTAACACCTTTATTACCTCAGCTCTTAGAGCAACACTTACCACTACCTCAAGCCTCCATAGGTTCATAGGTAGTAAGTGTAATAAAAGTGTATAACATTCTTGAACTACAGAACAATAAACCAATAAAGAACGTTAGATACCTCTGTGTCTTGAGACGCTCCCCTTCAAAAGCAATTCCAAATATTGTCAAAAAATATCGGCAATAGTCCACAGCAGCAATCCAATAATTTTATTGTACAAAAGCATTGATAATCCAACAGTTAAGCGCTTTCACTTGCTACACAGCAAGCTTCCTCAGAACGTTGAAAAATAAGCCTACTAACTTTTAAATAGACTTTTTGGCGCCAAAACCAAACTATTAAAATACTTTCCTTTAAAGAGATATTACAACAATATGTCAAGGTGCAGCTGGCGATGACCTTATTTCAATATTTACTTCTCAAATTGTCATTATCATAAAAAAATTGTGTGCATAAGCATCAAATGAAAATAAAATAAGATGAAATAAAATAACACATCCAAAAATAACACATATATACAATTTATAAATGAATATTAGAACTGATAAAATAAAATATTCTAAGTTCTTATAGTATATAATATTCTAATAAATTAACCCATATACATTACTGACTATGCCTGATATAAGTATTATTGAAAAAATCAACTCAAACATATGTAAAAAAAACAATACATGTAAAACGTCTGTATGATTAGAATGTGTAATATGTAATATAAGAAATATCGCACAAGTCTATAACTTTGTTCAAGGACAGAGGGTATGATGCTAAAATGATGACTAGAGTTAGTCAAGCAGTTATCAAAGAATGGGGAAGCAAGTACAAACCTCTGTTGGGATCTTATAATGAAGTCGGGGTGATTGACGAAACTTCGCAGCACACCTTGGTTGACAATTCATCATATGGTAAAAGATGTGTGCTTGAGTACGGACCATATGTGGCTAAAGTGAAGAAGATCATGACAGATAGCTGGAATATCATTACAATTGATGAACAATTAGTGAGAATATTAGGGACTGGACCACAATTTGTGTTTAAGAAGGGATATAATATTAAGAACTACTTAGAGAGAAGCAATTTGAATATAGGGTCTCATAACACTTATACTAAAAATGTGGAAATTGCAATCAATGTAACACAATACTGCAAGAAAATAACATTGTGTTAGAAAATGTAAATAGAACAAAAATCAGGTTCAAACAGGGAAATTGTAACACCAAAATGATTATATATTTGGCCAAATGCATGGAATGCCCTAGTTTTTACATAGGAAAAACTGAAAAGAAATTTAAAAAGCAAATATACGCACATTTATACAGCATTAAAATCAAAGATGAAAAAAATGCATTGTACAGACACAAACCAAAACAAGGCAAAAACTACCTCAGAGAACTAGAAAGAGAGCTCAAACAGTCACCAACAATAAACCCAAAAGAAATACGTGGAAGTATTTAACGTATCCAAAGTTTATTAAAACCAAGCAACGTTTTTGTCGCTCTACTCGAGCAACTTCATCAGAATAAAATACACAACACAGGTGTACTCATTTTTAAAATTTCATACAGTAGGCGCCAAAGGGTACTGACCTATCAGCGTTACGTCTTATGAATATTTAATCAAAAAAGACGTCACAAATAAAAACGTTTAAATACTCTTTTTAAAAACATTTTCTAAATACTCTTTTAAGGAACACAAAGCATAGGACATATCATATGCAGCACGCAATTTTAGTTCAAGAGACCCCAAACCATTATACAGCTGTAATACCACAATATTCCTAATGTTAACACTGTGTCTGTTGAAACTATGTCTGTATATGTAATATATAGTAAATAATAAATAGACATAGCAAACTAAAAAACAGAAGTAAACAAAAATCAAAATCTCAGTTGCCTAAAGTGTGTTAGTAAGGCACAAATACACTATAGCCAAGATACACTATTGTTTATCTCAAACAACTTTTTACTTTGAGAAGACAAGCAATATTGCAATTATCATTTAAACCTGGATGTGAAAAAGCATTTAATAATAACTGCCATTCCAGTTCACGACATTCTAACATGAGGGAAGTAGGACCCCCTCTTATGTTATGAACTACATGATCAATAGCTGCAAATTGAAAAGAATGGCCCAATTTTAAGCTAATGTATTTAGCTAAAGCATTGTCAGCTTTATTGTTAGTAATTGCATAAGAATGCTCATAATTTATCACAACATTTTCGATCTGTTTTTCCCACATATAATGCGGGACAATTTTTACAAACATCTAAGTAAATGACACCCTTAGAATTACAATCAAACTTATGTAAAATCTGATATTTCTTACTAACAGTTGTAAATGTACTGCTACTTTTGATATGTTTACACATCTTACAAGCTCCACAAGGAAAGCAGCCTAATGTTCTACTGTTTGATCTCATTCTATTTGCTTCCAAAAGGCATTTCAAATTAGCTTCTCTTCTGTAAATAATTACAGGGTAAAGACCAATTATTTCCATTAATATATTGTCTTTATGCAATAAATACCAGTTCTTGAATAAAATAGATTTAACCAAACCACTATCGTTGTTGAATGTGGTGATAAAACTGGTTTTGAATGTAGTACTAGTAGTAACATGATCGACTACAAGTTGATCACTACTGGAAACAAGAACATTATTCAATGTGTCCCCTATGACTAAATCATTAGGGATATTATTCACAGTAATGTCCAGTTTATTTTGAGCCAACTTGTCGTTCAAGATAGGTGGAAAAATACCTGTCCTACGTTTGTCTTTAACCTCTACCATTAAGTCATGTACCAAGTTTTTAGGGTAACCTCTGTTGACAAACATCCTTTCCAAAAATTCACATTCCACTAAAAAATCATCTTCAAAGGAACACATTCTCGCGGCTCTAACCAACTGACCTTTAACTATTGAGCACTTCTGTTTAAAAGGATGTGAGCTTCAATAGTGTAAAAAAGAGTTACAGTATGTTGGTTTCCTATAAATAGTAGAACGTAAACTGTGATTACCAGGAATCTTTGTCAGTTTGACATCCAAATAGTCGATAAAAATCATTTCGAATTTGTGTGTGAATTTAAGGAATGTAGTAGTAGAATTTAAATATTGGGTAAGTTTATCAGCTACTAGTCTGTTACCTTTAAGGATGATAAAAATATCATCCAAGAGCCTCGTATAATATACTAAAGAGTCCTTGATGTCAGGTTTATCAAATCTATACAATTTTTCCCAATATGCCACAAAGAGGTTCACTAAACTCCCTCCACATGGTGAGCCCATGGCTACACCATGTTTTTGTAGGAAGTATTGGCCATTAAATGTGAAGAAATTGTTAGTTAAAATAATGTCAGTAAGTTCAGACACAAGATCTATGTCTCTAATTGAGGCATTTATTTCTTCATCATTAAGGCTACCCATTCCAGTGCCTCCATGTGAGGAATAGAGGTGTAAAGATCAACAACGTCGATGGTCAAAAAGTTAAAGTCATGGTCAATGAATAAACTGTTAAGGCTATGCAAAAATGACCATGAGTCTTTACAGATCTGTGGGATCAATTTCAAATATTTTTGAAGTATAGAGTCGATAAGTTTTGCACAAGGATATGTTAAAGATGCTCTACCATCTATGAGAGGTCTCATTGGTGGAATTAGTAAGTCCTTGTAAATTTTGGGAATGCCGAACATCAATGGCAATTTAGGGAAAGGTATATTAATGTAGTTAAAAGTGTCAAGATCAATTCTAGCCTCTATAAATAAGTCCCTGAAGTAGTTTTTAACTCTGAACGAGGCTATGTTGTATTAATTTAATGACACTTTAGTGTAAGCTAGACTATCCAAAACTAATTCCATTCTACTATTATAGTGTGCAATGTCAAAAATAACCAGTCCACCCCCCATATCTGGTTTTATACATCGCACCAAAGAAGATCTTAACAAGAGACACAGAAGTGATTCCCGGGGTGTATTTCCTATTTCCCATCCACTCATCAAGATTTTTCTTGAAAAGTGCTAATGAAGAACTTTGCTTGACATAAATGGGTAGCCTGTTTCAGAGTATGTGAAGTCTCTGTGAGAGGAATCTATCCTTCCAGCATGTCCCGTTTATTGTGGTGACAAGGTTTAGGTCTCTAGAGCATGTAGCTCGGAGGGATTGGGATTTCTTTAGGCGTAGCATGTCCAACAGCTCTGGGTTTGACATAGCTTTATATGTTAGGCAGAGATCACCTTGGAGTCGTCGATATGCTATGGAGTAAAGTTGGAGTTTTTTGATGTGGTCAGTGTAGGGCATTTGTTTGAGGCCAGTAATCCTCTTTGTGAGGTACTTCTGTGCCCTTTCCAGCTGCTGCAGATGTCTTGTGAGGTACATTCCAAAAGGGGCGTTATACTCTATAATGGGTCTAATGAGTGTTGAGTAGAGGGGAACAATGACCTCTTTTTTTCCTGGATGAGAACCCTTTTATGATGAGGTGTGCCATGTAGAAGGACTTCCTGCTACTGTGGCGATGTGACTATCAAAGGAGAGACTACTGTCCACCTGGGTCCCAAGGTCTCTTATCACACATTTGGTGTTAAGTAGATTGCTGCCTATGTGGTAGTTCATGGGTACAGAGTTTTTACAAAGGGGATGACACTGCACTTTTTGGCATTGAGCTTGAGGCCATGGCTCTGATACCAGGCATCTTTCTCAGCGAGGCCCTTTTGTAGGATGTCCACATCATTGGGGACTTGATTATGGCTCCTAGTTTGCAGTCATCTGCAAACTTTGTTAGCCAGAGGCCTTCTGTGTTAGCCTGTACTTCAGAGAAGTAGATACCAAACAGGAGACGTCCCAGGATGGAACCCTGTGGTACTCTACTTGTCACTACTCTGAGGTCATATTTGGAGCCTGCAATTTTTACAATGTGGGTTCTGTCAGTGAGCCAGTTGGCAACCCATCTTGTGACGTATATATTGTTACTTTCCTGAACGCACTTCTCCTTGATGGGAACATCCACCCTAACACAGGACCACCTGCCCCTACCTCCCTCAAATGCACATCTCATATCCCCACACTTCCCCTCACAGCCCTCGCTCCTTCTCCAAAATTATTAAAAATCTTCTCCTTAAATATCCAAAGCCTAGTAAACATAAATGAAGAATTGCATTCCTGGTTACTAGCCTTTCCCCCATATCTTAACTCTGTCTGAAGAAGTTTATATATTTTATAAACGAAAGCGCTAACTTTATATTTATTTCTGTGTCCAGAGTGGTATTTTCTCCTTACATATTTCATTCAGTTTTTGTTTTGGACTCGTCTATCTGAAACATGATTGAAACCCCATATAGCAAACATAGAAATCTTACCTCCCAACTATAACATCTTCCGCTCAGACAGAACCAATAGGAGGGGATGTGGTGTTGCCATCCTCTAATCTGAACACTTCATTCTCTCTCCACTCTAAATTTCTATACCTAATTGTAAATTGTCACTTAAACCCACAGAAAAAAATTCCCATAACCTCCATCTACATACTTCCTGGAAATAATATACCTATACTTGAGAATATTCTCTCCTGGCTTTATCAAAATGTTCTGTATGAAACCATCATCCTTGGAGATGTAAACACTGACTGAACCAAACTCTCAACTGCATCCCCTGCTTCCAGTCTCAACTTTCATGTCTTCCATCAACTCATATCCTCCCCTACTCTGCCTAACACTCTTGGACCTATTGTACCCTGGATTCTTACCTCATATCCCAACCTCTATCATAACCCTGGCACACTTCCTAACTCTCTTAGTGACCACCTGGCTTTATCAAAATGTTCTGTATGAAATCATCATCCTTGGAGATGTAAACACTGACTGAACCAAACTCTCAACTGCATCCCCTGCTTCCAGTCTCAACTTTCATGTCTTCCATCAACTCATATCCTCCCCTACTCTGCCTAACACTCTTGGACCTATTGTACCCTGGATTCTTACCTCAGATCCCAACCTCTATCATAACCCTGGCACACTTCCTAACTTTCTTAGTGACCACTCCCCTACCTATATCCATAGATTCTCCAAACATACTCCTAAAGATCACTTCTACAGGTATTGTCCCAAACTCACCCATCATCAATTCAGATACTTTTAACTCCACACTGTCAAATATAAAATGGTCCTTCCTTCAACACTTCCATCTTAACGAGGTTGTTACAACTTCCAGTAAGATTTTCCTAGACATACTCAACTCCGTGGCACTCATTAGAAAAATCAGAATAAAATCTGACTCTGCCCCCTGGCTCACAAAACATACCCACTCTATAATGCATCAAATAGGCACTGTCTAGAAATCCTGGTTTAAAAATAAGTCCCCTACTCTACTTCTAAGATACAAAGAGCTTAGGAACCTCTCCAAAAAGTTTGTCAATAACAATAAGAACATTTTTTTCATTTCCAACCAAAGTAACCCACATAAAAATCCAAAGAAATTTTGGTCTTCCATTAATACATTAATATTCTTTTTTCTGGCAAGCTTTCAACTCAGAACCCTTTCCCACGTCATACTGCTAGTGAAACTGCCACCTGTTCAACATCTATTTCATAGAAACAATCCAAAACCTTACACATAATAGTAGCACTTTCTCTTTCAAACCTGTATCAACCTCCTTCATCAAATCTCTCCTTTTCAAACTGAAACCCTGTTCCCCCTCTGCTGATAATCTACCTTCCTACTTTCTTAAATTAGCTGCAGAATTCATCGCCTACCCTGTCTCTATACTCATAAATTGTTCCATTATAGAAGCCTGTGTCCCTGATATTTATTAATCCTTCTAAACAATCCCTCTTTACAAGGGCAGTGACCCTACTGATCCTTCCAAATTTAGGCCAATTGCCATCCTGTCCCCCCATCTCCAACATACTGGAAAAGTGTATCCATTCCCAATTACTTAAACACCGGCTTGATAATAACCTACTAACTTCCACCCAACATGGCTTTAGACCCCACCACAGCACTTCAACCGCACTACTCTCCTCCACCCAAACAATTGTAGAGGCCTGGGACAACAATATGTTAAACTCATGCTTATTCCTTGACTTCTTTAAGGCCTTTGGCACTGTCTCTCACTCTAATCTTCTAAGTAAACTCTCCAACCTCTATCTCTTTGGCTTCAATAACTGATCGTCAAGTTACCTCTCCAACAGGCAACAATCCATTAGCTGGCAAACTGTTTTATCCCCTTTCCAACACTGGTGTCCCACAAGGATCTATCTTGTGTCCCTTCTTGATCAATATTTTTACTAACAATCTTCATTCTTGTTGTTTTCTTTTGAGCCAGTTCCCATTACTTACATCAAATCTCTACTACTCAAGCTAAAACCTTGCTCTCCTTCCACTGGCAATCTATCTCCTACATTTCTCAAACTTGCTGCTGACTCAGTTGCCTATCCTGTATCTATACTAATTAATCAATCTATTCTGGTATCAACTGTCCCCACCCTTTGGAAATCTTTCTTCACTATCCCTCTTCATAAAGGTGGAAACTCCACTGACCCCTCAAACTACCGACCCATTGCCATTCTGCCCCCCCTCTCCAAGATATTAGAAAAATGTATTCATTCACAGCTTCTCAATCACCTCCTCACACACCACTTACTTACCCCTACCCAACATGGATTTCGTCCTCACCATAACACCACCACTGCCCTCCTCGCCTTCACTCATATCATTGCATAGGCCCTAGACAACAATAAACTCATTTCCTGTCTCTTCCTATATCTCTCCAAAGCCTTCAATACTCTCTCTCATCCTCTACTACTATCCAAACTCGCAAATCTCCACCTATCCCCCTCCGCACTTGCCTGGTTTAATAGTTACCTATCTGGCAGGGAACAATCTGTCAAATGGCTCTCATCCTGCTCACCTTTCCTTCCCATCTCAACTAGTGTTCCCCAAGGCTCCATCTTGGGACCCCTTTTGTTTAACATCTTCACCAATTATCTTTACACCTCATGCAAAGAATCCTCCCTTATTCAGTATGCCAATGACTCCACACTTATATCCATCTCAAATAACATTCCTGAACTACACTCCCTGACCCAACAGGCCCTACTATCCACTGAACAATGGCTCTCTCACAACCTATTAATCCTAAATCCCAAAAAGACCAAACTCCTACTTTTCCTTCCCCGTTCTCTTTCTCATCACAAAACCTTTTTTATTACATTTTCTAACAATGCAAATATCCAACCTGACACCCACACAAAACTCTTAGGGGTCATTATCGATGACAAACTCAAGTTCAACCTACACATACTCCAGTGTATAAAAAAACAAACCAGAAACTAGGAATGCTATATCGGAACAAATAATTCCTAACCCCATGAACCTAGACTTACCCTGGGCCAGGCACGCCTCCTCCCCTCCCTCTTATATGCCACCCCAGTTCTTACCAGTATCCAGGCCTCCACTCTAAACAAACTGCAACAGACTTACCATAAAATAGCCAGATTCATTACTAACTCCCCATACAACTCCCACCACTGCATTTCTTTAAACTCTCTTCAATGGCTTGAACTTCCCCAGTTTCTGCTATCTTATCAATTTCATATGCTACACTCTATTCTTTATAAACCCTCCTTCTGTCCATCTCTATCTTCCTTAGTCTCCATCTACATCCCATCCCGGACCCTCCATACCTCTAACCAACAATTACTTGATGTCTACCACCCAAAAAGGTCAGTAGGCAAACTACTCTACAAACACTCCCTTGCCCATGCTTGGAGCAAACTTCCCCTTGACTTGTGTTCAATCTCCCACACCTCACACTTTAAAAATGAACTAAAAACTTATTTTCTCAATTCCAGAACCTGCCCTTGCCATGACCCTACCTAGTCTTCCTTCCCTTTATGTACCCTCAAAAGGACCATACTTAGTACCTTGTTACACCTCTCTCTCTCTCCAATGTGTCTGCTATGCATTTGCACAATTTTATACAAACAAAAAATGTTAATTGTTGACCTATTGAACTATATCAATGTAAAATTGTTACTTAGCTTCTTTTTAATGCAACTTTAACTTTATGCATGTATCCCAGCATATGTGAATTGTTTTGCTATAACTGCTATTATATCAATATTGTTTAAAATTGTACTTGTTTTAAAATGTATTACTGGAGCTTTTCTCCTCGGGTCTCCACTGAAAATGGGCCACAAGCCCAGTTGGACAAACCCGGTTAACAAATGTCAATAAATAAATAAATTCTGTTTGTAACCGCTCAGCACTTCTACAATATGCTGATGACTTTACACTAATCTCTACTGCCCACAGCATCCCTGATCTCTTAGCTGTTAATCAGGACACCTTCTCTTCTGTAGAAACATGGGCCTCCCACAACCAACATGTCCTTACCCCCCAAAAAAGCTAAGCTCCTTCTTTTCACTCCTAAATCACTTACACACCTCAAATCCTCCTTTTTCATCACTTCACTCAACAATACCATCATTAAACCTGAACCCCATACCAGACTTCTTGGTGTCTTTACTGACAATAAACTGAAATATGATATTCAGATCCAATGTTGTATAAAAAAACACTAGAAACTTGATCTCCTTTATCATAACAGGAGATTCCTTACACCGTCCTCTAAACTGTCCCTAGCTCAGTCTCTTTTGCTATCCTGTCTACTGTATGCAGCCCCTATCCATACTAACATTCAATCAACTCTACATTCCAAATTTGAATAAACATGCAATAAAACTGCCAGATTTGCCACTAGTCTCCTTTATAAGTCCCATCACTGTATTGCCTTTAAGACACTGCAGTGGCCTGAAATCCCCAACCAACTTCTACTACAACAATTATATATCACCCACTCCACCCTGAACAATCCCTCTTCTTTCCCTCTGTCTCTGGTCTCGTATATTATTACAGCCCCCTCCCCCCCATCACCTTTGTACATCTGACAAACTCCTCCTTGATATCTATAAACCCAACTAAAATATTTATAAGCCCTTTTATAAATACTCTTTAGCACATGCCTGGAACTGCCAAAGGCACCTGTTTAAATGTGAACTTAAACACTCCTTACAAACTACCTGGTCCTGCCCCCATGTCAAACCCCCACATTATAACTACCCCCAGCTACACTTCATTTACTCCTTTTTATCTGTCAGCTCCTTTTCTTATTTTTCTCTCTGTCATGCAGTCTTACCTCAAATAGCTTGTACTTAAATACACAACTGTAATTATCAACCCAATAAATACACAACTGTAATTATCAACCCAATAAAACACTTGTCAAATGCCATGCACATAGCTCATATACAGTATACAATTGTAACAATATTTCTTTATTTTTACTTTCTTATTTTAATATAGTTTAATTATTTTTTCCATTTCTTGAAATATAATGATGTAAGCTATCACCTGTATATCTCTTATCATATGTTATATATTTTACCACATGTTCATTGTTGTTTTGGTTAAAAGTATCGTAGATAAGCTGGAGCTTTTCTCCTCAGGTCAACAGTGAAAATGGGCCCCTGGCTCAATTGGACTAACCCGGTTAACAAATGGCAAATAAAATAAATAAAATAAGTTTGTATTGGCAAAGTCCAGAAATCTCTATACTTGTGCAATAGTGATGTTGTAGGTTTCACAGTCTGTAGTGGATAGGTTATATCACCTAGGAAAATGATACTGAGTTTAATACTGAGTGATTCAAGTTCTTGTAGACAGGTGGTGTGGTTTTCTTCTGTCATATAGGGAGTTTTATCACTAGCTAATTCATGGTATGGGACCTTTCTGATGGTAATTTGACATGAAAAAGCTCTAGTGCATCAAGCTGCTTTGCCATCCTGGATATGAGTCTCTTCTGGATGTAGATTGAGACACCTCCACCTTTTCTCCCCCTTCTGTGCATTAGCTGTGTGGAAGACATTATAGCCCTGCACAGCTGGAGTGCTCTCTGCCATTTTATACCACGTCTCTGTCACTGCACAGACATCAGTGTCCTCCAGGTTGAGAAGGGCTTGTATTCAATGGAGTTTCTTGTTTAAGTTCAAGAATCAAAGATACATTTGTCTTCCCATTCAGTCGCATTCAGACAGTTACCGACATTAATAGAGACTTAAATCGTGCTATAATCATGGACACATACATTTTCATAGCTTATGAGTGACTCTACATATCACATAGTGTAAATTGCTAATTGTTTTACTGCCCTGTATTTGAATGAACATTTAAAACAATGTTTCTTCTCATTTTAAGAAAACTCATTTCAGAAATTAACATTATAATGTTTTCTGTACACACAATCTTAACATATGCAACAAGGTTGTTTTGATGTGTTTCTACATGATTTCCATTTATCTTCTTACTGCAATGCTCAGTATTGACTAAATTCTTTTGAGTCTCATGATGTGCCCCACAAATCTGCATTCCTTACTACAAGCCAAACTTACACATAGTTTACCTCTCCTTGTAAGTCTGTATCATTGACTTAGTTTAACTCATTGGGAGGGTGGCCTAATGGTTATGGTGTTTGCCTTGGAAACACAAAGTGCAGGGTTTGAGTCTCACAAGGGATAACTGGCTAGGCTTAAAAATGGCTCGAAAGGGCAGTTAGCCTAGCACTAACCTATGAATTAACTAATCTGAATTAATTTTCCTCCACTTGCTTTGTTCAACCCTATATTCTAACTCTATCCAACCATTTCACACCACCTCTCAATACAATACCGTATAAACATTCCTATGTTATAGAACTTCTAAAGCTATGCTTCATGTAAAACTTTTCTCCTCTCTTTATGCTTGTTCTTTTTCTCTAAAACTTACAGTTTTTATTATCTTCTTAATTCATCGTGTGCTGTTCTTCATTTTGATCTTTGCTTTAGTAACCTAAGCAGCTATACGAGTTGTATCCTGCACAACCATCTTCCAGTGCTTAAGTGAGCCTTCCACATGTCCAAACCATCAGTCAGCATGAGCTGAGCTGAATAAAGACAGGTTTGGGTGACACGCTCTTCAAAGATTTCCAGGTGTTAAAGATAATGCTCCTCTGTCTGCTGTCAAGAACTGACAGTTGCCTTGTGCTATTCCTTTGATGGGCAGATGCATTCTCTTTGGAGAAAACCTTCCACATGGTATTGTTAATGTTTAAACTTACTTAAGGTAAGAATTTGTGTTTTATTGACTGTCACACTTTACTGTACTGTTAAACATTAACAGACTTTTGTTTATAATACTATTTTTTGGAGAGAAACTGTTTAAATCATTTTGGGAGGCTGATAAGGCATACCACAGTGTTTTTTTTACTATGTTTTCATTTGGAAAAGCAACTTTTTACTACTTTTTAAATTTTATCAGCTTGTGCTGGTTAGTTTCCTCAGGAAAGAAGCACCATTTTCAGCCTGACCATGAAACAAACTACTGGTCCCAAGGTTGGTCCTTTTTGCAACAACAAAAAGAAAAAAAAGTTAACTAACAAAATCAGTTTGACTCAGCCGTTGGTGGGTGACATGGCTGCAGACAAAGGTGGTTCCTCAAATAGCTCGTCTTTTTCCCCAGATCCCTCTAGTGTTGTCCATATGACCACTACATACTGGGATTAGCTATGTCCTCTGCAGCTGTTGGGGTCCCCTCATTAGATAAGGGAGAGCTGCTCTTGACAGGATTTTTCTGAGACAGGGCAGGATAGGTGCCCCTGATTAGCCAGAATATTGTACCCGTCCATGGGGAAGCTGTCATTGCCATGAATAAGCCTGTTTGTTCCAAATAAACATGCATCTTCTGCATCAGTTTCACTGGGCAGGAGTCATTTATTAAGTCTGGTTCAGGGTTTGTACAGGCTATTGACCCTTTTTATTAGCTGCTTCTAGAGAAAGAAAAGGAGGATAAAGGGGATTCCTCTATTCATGAAGAGATTCGAAGAATCTGAAAGTGGAGAGCAATGTAATTGGACAGATACATGTTTTTCTCCTCATATTTCTGATTCAGACTCAGAGGAGAGCTTTTTATCTGAATCTCCCTGTCAAGGATTCTCTTTGTCTGAATGTGCCAGTGTTTCCAGTGAAAGATCACTGAGGTTTCTCAGTCCCTCAGAAAATATTTTGAACTGTTGCAATTGAAATTCATGGAAAATCCACCCATCGCCCTGTGCTATTGGCATTGGAGGATAGATTTGCCATGGCCTGGGATTTCCCAGATAGTGAGTTTGCTGCACCTAAGAAGGTAGATAGACTGAACAAAGTTCCTGTCTTTCACATTTTTATGCATTCTTCCCAGACCTGACACAGTAGCCATAGTTTTAGATAATCCATCTGCTGCCAAACATTTTGTTAATGCTAATACCCCCCCCCCCTTATGACAAAGATGGTAAAACATTTAATAAGTGTGTGAAAATAGTGTATCAATTGCCAGGCAGATATGTTAAAGTTTATTCTAACTGTGTAAGTAAGAAGAATTTTTTATTTGTAGTTTCCTCCTTTGAGGAAACATATGCTTTCTGTGGTTTAGTTTCTTCAGTTTCTCAGGTTACTACCCATTCTCAGTATGCCTTTATGACTCTGAACTTCTGCAGTCATGTCTGTTGCCACTGACACTGTGTTGAGATTTGCCTGGCTGTGTTCTCAAAACATCCAAGAAGATGTAAAAATGAGGTTTTAAAGTCTTCTTTGGATAGAATTTTAGTTTTTGAACCTTCTGATGCAGAGGATATCAGAAATATGATGAGATGGGTATGCTGATACAAGGAATCGCTTAGGTTTTTCAGGTCTCCTCCTTCATATTTTCCAAAAGATTTTTTGCTGTCTTGCCCACATTTGGCAACAAACCAGTCTCAGCAAAATGCTGGTAAGCAGATGTTTAAAAAACATTGACAAAGAGGTTCCAAGAAACAAAGCAGGACCCCCCCCAAAAAAAAAAATCAAAGGATAGTCAAATAAGTCACAATGACTATACGAGAGACCAGATCCTCTCTTCCACCCTGGCCGTCCCTAATCCATTCCTGAAAAGTCTGATTGATTCTCCATATCTCTTTGATAACAGATTAGTTCAGAAAAATAGGTTGTGGGACTGATTCAGCAGAAATATGGGTGACATTTGGAAGAAATCCCTCCCTTCCAGGTAATTATTACACATCTACAAGTCCACATCTCTCCTTTCTGTCCTGACCTACAGTAAATGCTTTCTCAGTAGGTAATAGAAACAGTTTCTCCTTCTTGGTTGAGGAGAGGATTTTATTCAAGAATGTTTCTATTGCCAAAAAAGAAAAATGCCTGGAGACCAATTCTGGACTTTTCTTTCCTAAACCAATATTTGAAAGTGCTCAACTTTAAAATGTTTTCACTTCACAACCTGCTAGCCCTTAATCCTCTTATGAGTTTTTTGGTAACCCTAGATTTAAAAATTGCTTATTATTCAAAAGTCCTTTTGATACTGTCAAGAATCACTCGCTTTTGTGAGAGCTCTGCTATGCAGTCTTGGATTCCAAGAGAACAGTCAAAAAACTTTGTTGACTACATCAAACATGATTGTGTTCATGCAGAGTCTGCAACTCACCTCGGTTCAAAGCTTTTCTTCCAAAGGAAGAATAGATCTATATTGAGATCTATTTCAGTGGTTTTCCACTCAGAATTCAGTCACTGAGAGGGAGTACTTCAGGGTTCTCAGAGTCATGGCATTTATGATTTGCATGATACCTCTGGCAGGCCTTGACATCAGAAAGCTACAATGGGATCTGAAGTCTCTTTGGCCCCAGCACCAACACCAATTGTCTGTTCAGATTCTAATTTTGATACTGGTGATAAGAAAAATAGCTTGAGGGAGACATTAAATATTCTTGAATTCAGGTCTCCCCTCCTGCACCAAAGTCAGTCAGCACACTCACTCAGATTTTTCTTGGGGAGCATTGTGAAAGGGGATAAAGGTGCAAGGCATCTAGGACAAAGAAGACAGACACAGGCACATAAATATAAAAGTGATGCTTGCCCTTATCAAGGCACTCAAGGACCACTTCAAGTTGTTATAGTCAATACCACAGAGATATAGTACATAAACAAGCAGGGGGAGCCAGAACTTACCTCCTATGCAAAACAGCCCTATTAGCATGAGATACAGCTTTACAGTACAATGACACTTTCTAGGCACCCTTTCTGTCAAAGAAAAACTGCATGGGAGACAAGCTGAGATGGACAAAGGCAGACCCTGATAAATGGAAACTGTATCAGGGTGTCTTCCAAGATTTGATCCATTAACAGAGAATTCCTCAAGTAGACCCCTTTTTTGTCTTCCCAGTGAGAAATCAGCTGGTAAAACTCTGCTACAGGACTCCATGCAAAAAAGCTCAGAAGATAGATGTCTTTTCTTTTCTTTGGACACAGATGTTCCTGTATGCTTTCCCACCCTTTCCAGTGGTATTGTGGGAGTGTTTTAAGATTCAGAAGGAATTCCACATAATCATTGTGGTAACTCCTTTCTGGCCCAGGCAAAAATGGTTCTCCTTTCTTTTGAAATTGGCCTGAGGCAATTACCACAAACTTCTTCACAGACTGGATCTCCTCACACAAGAACATGGGATTATGATATGTCCTGACCCCTAAAAGCGTCAACTGAATGGATGATAGATGGTACTGACATTTGCTCTCAAAATAATAATGTGGTGAATTTATCTGGCTGTTTTATTTCTGATAACATTTTTTCTTCACTGAATTGTGGTTTAAAATTTGTGCCGACTGTATTGCCTAAATTATATGAATGCAAAGTATAATTGTTTAGATGTGTTAGAAAGTTGCATTTGTGGTATTATTTTCATCATTTACCTGTGGAAAAAGCTGTGGATAATGGGTTTAACAACACATATACCACTATAAGTAGTACAACAGATTCTGATACCAATGATTCCTTTGTATCTTGTTTCAGTGAGCTTAATGCATACTGTGCCATAGATACTTCTTGTTTGAGTACTAAAAGCAATTTTATGCCTCCTTTTTCCCATGAAGGCATCAAAAAATTTCATGCTATGGTTGAATTTGAAATAGATTCATTGTTAAAAAATTTTGATAAAAAGCAGGTGGAATATAATCTTTCCAAACAGGAATGGTTGGAATTGGTAACATTTTCTAAGCAGAGAGATTTGGTTATAAAGCCCTCTGATAAGGGTAATAAAATAGTTATTATGCATTATATGCAATATTTGAACATGTGTTTAGATTTACTAAAAGATCAATCTGTTTATTGTATAGTTCAAAGGGATGTTATTGAACAAGCTAAGGATAGGTATGTATGTCTAATACAGAGAGGCCTGAGATTAGGTTATTGGACTGAAACTGATGTTAAGAAGAAGCTTACAATTGTTGATACAGGTTTAGCTTACTTTTATTGTCTACCTAAGATTCATAAAAACTTTAATACTCCTCCAGGTAGACCAATAGTTTCAGCTAGCAAATATTTTTTGCATAACCTGGGAGTTATTTTACATCAGGTATTATTGAAGGAAGCCATTCGTCTTCCTTCGTATATACAAGACTCCTTTGATTTTTTGAAAAAAATAAAACAAGTCATATGGAAAGAAAATATGTATTGGATTACATTAGACGTACAGAGTCTTTATACTAACATTAGACATAAATTTGGTTTAGAAGCAATATATAAGTGTATGGGAGATTATCCATTTACACATTATGTGATGGATTTGGTTAAGTTCTGCTTGGAAAATAACTATTTTTGTTTTGATAATCAGGTCTTTCATCAGATACAAGGCACTGCAATGGGTGCTCCATTTGCACCCATGTATGCCAACATCTTCATGGGAATGGTTGAACAAGAATGCATTTATAATAATCCATTTGTATGTAGATATGTGAAATTTTATTATAGATACATTGATGATTTGATTTTTTTGTGTGAAGATGGCATAAATTCTGTAAACAATTTTGTACATGAAATTCAACAGAATAGATTCAATATTATTTTTGATGGCCTACAATATGGGCAGATAGTTAATTTTTTAGATATTAAATTACAAGGTATCATAGGTAAACCTGTGGTTACAAGTATTCATAGGAAATTTGGGATGCCACATGATTTTTTGATGGGTACAAGTTGTCACCCTAAACATACCATTCAAGCCCTACCATATGGTGAATTTTTGAGAATTTCCTGTTTATGTAATGATAATGAAATATTTCTGAATGAAATACAACGGACTAAAAGTATGTTTTTGAAAAGGTATTATGATGCTAAATTACTTGATACTGATATTCAACGGGTAATTAGATTGAGATATAATGTCAGAAATACCTATAAAGATAGGGGCAATACTTATATTGGTAATAGTATTAATAACTATGATAATAATTTTTTCTTAGTCTCTGGTTATAATGTTTGTAGTAACAGTATCAAAAATTGTATATCACATTTTTGGGGATTTTTAAAGAATTTTGGTGAATTGGACAACTTAATGACAAATAAGCTAGTGTTTTCGTATAAACGAGGTAGAAACATCAAAGATGTGGTTGTACATACTAAATTCGTTAGACCTGGGTTGAAAATATACTATCAAATAACTAATATAGGTATGTCTTCATGTGGGAAGTGTAATGGTTGCCCTTTTATAAAAAAATCTTTTCCTTATATTAATAATATTAGTTTTATTCCTAATGGGATATATAATTGTAGAACACATAGGGTTGTTTATGCAATTAAATGTGGATGTAACAAGTTTTATATTGGGCAAACTAAGAGAATGTTTAAGGTTAGGTTACTTGAACATTTAAGAGATATTAGAATTAGTAAATTAGAGAGCCCTTTAGCTCAACATTTTTGTGTACATCATGGTGGCCAGAGTGATAGTCTTCAAGCTACTATTTTGCAACAGGTAGCTGTTGATGAACCTGATGTTACCGTTGTTGAAATGTTACTTTTAAAGAAAGAAACAATTTTTATCTTGAAATATAGCACTTTGCTACCTAAAGGTCTGAATACAGACTGCTGTTGGAGAAGTGTTATTTGATTTTATTAAGTAATTGGTTGACTGTTTTATTGTTTTATGGTTCAATTAACTGTTACTATTTAAACTGCTTTTTGTGTATGATGGGGTACTCCTTGAAGGCTTACTGTGGCCGAGGCGCTAGAGGAATAAACGTTTTTTTCATTGGCGTTGGTTGTTTCGTTTTGTGCTGCAGCAGTTCATTTACTTGTTTGTTTTATTTGAATGGATGATAGAGGCTGAATAGTTTCTAGGCACCTGTTTAATGAGGGTGTGCAGCTGGTACTAATAAGTAAGATAGAAATATGATCAAAATGGAAAACGTTTTCTGGTTGGTGCCAGCTGTAAAACCAGCTACCATTCAGGGCAAGTGTGTCTCTGCTTTCACAATATTTCTTTGAGTTACTTTCCTAAGATGAAAGAGTATTCATTTTTACTCCTCTATCAAGGTGGGTGTTCTTCCCTGAACCTTAAATGAGGGAAATCAGATACTTCAAACCTTGAATGCCCAGAAACAACTTGAGTACTATCTTGACAGAAATAAATATTTCAGAACTGCCAATCATTTGTTCATTTCTTGTGAAAGTAAGAAATAGGGAAAACTTGCATTAAAACAGACTACTTTCAAGTGATTCTCACTGGCAATTTCCTTTTGTTATTCCCACCACATCAAAACCACAAGAGGCATGGTCAGGTCACATTCTACTAGGGCCTTGACTTCATCTATGATTTTTTGGGAATGGTTGCGCTGTAGAAGTATTCTTGAAGCAGGAAACCTGATCTTCTGTACTTACTTTTAGAAAGCACTACAAGCTATATACCTTTTACAGGCAGAGGTCAGACTTTGCTAGCACTGTTGTCCATTGGCTCAAGGATCCTTCCTCTTCCACCTGTCAATTCTTCAAAGCTATAGTAAGCTACCCATACAGTTTAGGCTATGCAGCAGTGACCAATATGAAGAACATAGTATGGATGTGTAAGTAAGTTTCCCATAACTGCAGATGTTCAAATGATCACTGCTGCAGTAACTGCTCCTTCCATCTTTCTCCCTTGATTTTGTTGTATTTTTTATGCCAGGATATGAATTTGTGTCTTTTGTTTGTTCCTAGCAATGGCGTTTTAGGGCTCTGCCTCCATCTTTCAGATGACATGAAAGCTCTGAAGAGGATGGTGCACAAAACTGTCTTTTGTCTGCTTAGCTTGACCTGACTAAACAGTTGGATGCATGGAAGTTGCCGTGAAGCTTTGGAAGCTGGCCGGCTGTTATATCCTATGCAGGATATAACTCGTACTGCAGCAGTGATCATTTGAACATCTACTGCTATGGTAAGTTTATTTACACAATTGGACTAGCCTTTCAACCCTTCTGCACTTCCACTTTGGAAATCATGCCTTTTGCCTCTCTCCATGTTCGCACCATCTAACATTTCCTTCTTGCTCTGCTCATATGTCTTCATACTTATGACATCACAGTCCTACCTTTATGTTCTACTCAGACTCTTGTCTTTCATTCAGTGATATTATCAGATTCTTCTTATAATTTTTTCCCCTGTCAAGCTAATTCCATTTTATATTTAAATTGTTCAGCTGTAAAGTCATTATTTCAAATGTGAGCAGATTGGCTAAACCTGCTTCATTCCCAGATATAGTTTTCTTATTATATTACCCCTAAGCAATTTCTAGTTCATAAATGCATAAAGTGGCATAAATTGCATAACTGAAGTATCTTATTTTGCAAATACTGAAAATGGAAAACTAAAGGATCTCTACAATGTTATCAAAATCAAGCTCAGAGAAATCACAGTACCAAGCATCTGCAGTTGACCATAATGTTATGTATGCATTTTGCAGCATTTTAAAAGTGTTTTCAAGGGGCTGTACCCCCCCCCCTTGAATTCAAGGACCTGCTAAACAAGGGGGGAGGGAAATAAATGAATACTCTTTCATCTTAGCTGGTGTAAAATCATAGGTGGAATATATTTAGATAGTGGCCATGGGAAAGAGCCTCATGCTGGCAATTCAGTGAGATATAGACCTCTTGCAAAACCATTACAGTTGTGAGCCCTGTTACATAAATATATGATAATGATCTACAAGATGGCATTTATCTGTGGTAGCATGTACGTAGCCTATTTAAGGTCAATATGTCAAATCAGAGCCAAGACTAAAGAATCCTCTCTCATCAAATGCAGAGAAAAGAATATTAATGCAGGATTAACTAAAGAAGAAAACATTATTAGAGTGTGCATGAGAATTCTGGGAAATGATAACAAATACAAATTGCTTTCCAAAAAATGCACTTAAGCAACTCCTTATCAACTCTCATGAGCTGTTAAACATATATTATGCATGTACACTTAAAAAAGACTTTTAGTAAGGAGTCAAAACATTTTGACCTTTTATTGGACTCTAAAACTATATAAAACATAAACGATCCTCCTGAGAGACTGATAATATCTGGAATAAAAAGGTTTTGTGGAACCTTACTCCACAAAACCTTATAAACTATATGCATATTTTCTTATGATTTAAACAACAAACTAACATGACTGTTGAAAGTCACAAGATTGCAACTGAATTCTTGAAACTGTGGGAGTTAATTGTGAATACTGTATATATATATATATATATATATATATATATATATATATATATATATATGTGTGTGTGTGTGTGTGTGTGTGTGTATATATATATATATCTATATATATATATATATATATATATATATATATATATATATAAAACTGTTGGCTTACTTAATTTATTGCAATGTGTAATGTTGAATGGCTTATTCACAGGATTAGTGAGCTAACAGGTTGCTTGGTAAATGTGGATAAAAACTGTAGATATATGCTATGTTCCTCAAAATTTCTTTGGCATCACCTTGCATTCCCCTGGGACCAAATGGACACTAAAATTGTCTATGGATACAAAATGTGTCAGTGCTTTTTTTTCACATAATGGACTCTGTTCTCTTGGAATCTAGCTAAGAAAAATATTGCCAGTATAAATGAAGTTCCTTTCACAATACCAGCTTTTTGCCCTGATTATATCCCTTCTACAAGAATTCCCCACTTCTCAGTAGTTAAATCACAAATAGTCTTAATTTAAACACAGAAGCGTCTGACTGTTGCACGAAAAGAAACTCTGTTTTTCAGCTAGTGAAACATGAAACTATCAGATCTATAACTCCATCATGTTGCTTGCCAGCTTCATGTAGACTACCACTCCGTTCATCCTAATTACGAATATACAAACATTGTAGGCTGAAGACCTCTTTAACATTTTTCTTTTCAGTAGTAAATGGTGAGCTAGCTCTCTGAGTTCTTTTAAAATGGTATATATACCATTGTAAGCCAACGTAGTGCATCACTTGTAACAACCACATTTGTACAGCAAATGGTATATATATCATTATAAGCCAATGTAGTGCATCACTTGTAACAACCACGTTTATGCAGCAAATGGTATATATATCATTATAAGCCGATGTAGTGCATCACTTGTAACAACCACGTTTATGCAGCAAATGGTATATATATCATTATAAGCCGATGTAGTGCATCACTTGTAACAACCACGTTTATGCAGCAAATGGTATATATATCATTGTAAGCCGATGTAGTGCATCACTTGTAACAACCACGTTTATGCAGCAAATGGTATATATATCATTATAAGCCGATGTAGTGCATCACTTGTAACAACCACATTTATACAGCAAATGGTATATATATCATTGTAAGCCGATGTAGTGCATCACTTGTAACAACCACATTTATACAGCAAATGGTATATATATCATTGTAAGCCGATGTAGTGCATCACTTGTAACAACCACGTTTATGCAGCAAATGGTATATATATCATTATAAGCCGATGTAGTGCATCACTTGTAACAACCACGTTTATGCAGCAAATGGTATATATATCATTGTAAGCCGATGTAGTGCATCACTTGTAACAACCACGTTTATGCAGCAAATGGTATATATATCATTGTAAGCCAATGTAGTGCATCACTTGTAACAACCACGTTTATGCAGCAAATGGTATATATATCATTGTAAGCCAATGTAGTGCATCACTTGTAACAACCACGTTTATGCAGCAAATGGTATATATATCATTGTAAGCCAATGTAGTGCATCACTTGTAACAACCACGTTTATGCAGCAAATGGTATATATATCATTGTAAGCCGATGTAGTGCATCACTTGTAACAACCACGTTTATGCAGCAAATGGTATATATATCATTATAAGCCGATGTAGTGCATCACTTGTAACAACCACATTTATACAGCAAATGGTATATATATCATTATAAGCCGATGTAGTGCATCACTTGTAACAACCACATTTATACAGCAAATGGTATATATATCATTATAAGCCGATGTAGTGCATCACTTGTAACAACCACGTTTATGCAGCAAATGGTATATATATCATTATAAGCCGATGTAGTGCATCACTTGTAACAACCACATTTATACAGCAAATAGTATATATATCATTGTAAGCCGATGTAGTGCATCACTTGTAACAACCACATTTATACAGCAAATGGTATATATATCATTATAAGCCGATGTAGTGCATCACTTGTAACAACCACATTTATACAGCAAATGGTATATATATCATTGTGTCCGATGTAGTGCATCACTTGTAACAACCACATTTATACAGCAAATGGTATATATATCATTGTAAGCCGATGTAGTGCATCACTTGTAAAAAACACATTTATACAGCAAATGGTATATATATCATTATAAGCCGATGTAGTGCATCACTTGTAACAACCACATTTATACAGCAAATGGTATATATATATCATTGTAAGCCGATGTAGTGCATCACTTGTAACAACCACGTTTATACAGCAAATGGTATATATATCATTGTAAGCCGATGTAGTGCATCACTTGTAACAACCACGTTTATACAGCAAATGGTATATATATCATTGTAAGCCGATGTAGTGCATCACTTGTAACAACCACATTTATACAGCAAATGGTATATATATCATTGTAAGCCGATGTAGTGCATCACTTGTAACAACCACATTTATGCAGCAAATGGTATATATATCATGTAGTGCATCACTTGTAACAACCACATTTATACAGCAAATAGTATATATATCATTGTATGTAGTGCATCACTTGTAATAACCACATTTATACAGCAAATGGTATATATATCATTGTAAGCCGATGTAGTGCATCACTTGTAACAACCACATTTATACAGCAAATGGTATATATATCATTATAAGCCGATGTAGTGCATCACTTGTAACAACCACATTTATACAGCAAATGGTATATATATCATTGTAAGCCGATGTAGTGCATCACTTGTAACAACCACATTTATACAGCAAATAGTATATATATCATTGTAAGCCGATGTAGTGCATCACTTGTAACAACCACGTTTATGCAGCTGTTACTTTTCTTTCCCATCAGTTAGTCTATAAGCTTTGCATCATCCAAACTAAATGGGTTGCCAGTTATCAACTCAAACCTGAATAGCTCAACAGATTTGCTCATACTAGGTTGGCTGAGTATGACTTTTGTTCATTTTCCAATTGTTTTGATAGGAGTTTGCTCATTGTTATTCTACATTTCATTGTCTGAGATACTTGCTTTTTGGTGAAATAGTAAACACTGCTTTTATTTATTTGAATTACTCTTCCTTATCCAAGTTGTAGTGACAATAAAGAGTCAATAATAACATAAAAGCAATTGAGAAGGCAACCCCCGCCATGTGTGGTGATGTGTGGTGAGGGGCTTACCTCCTTGCAAAAGTCTTGTCTCATTGCTAGACAGGCTGTGGTTTGCATGACACTTTGTCTGCTATGAGTGCTGCTGCAGTAATCAATTCTGTAGTGATGCTGATGTTATTGTGCACCTATAAATGAGATAAATGTTCGTTGATGGAGCACACATCTATGAAAAGCAGTAGACTTAATTAAATGGCATGTTTGCAGTGCCAGCTATAAAGGATCAGATGTATTTGAAACAGATCTGACATTAAGGCAGGGGTACATCTTTCCAAATAAATATTTCCTTCCATTTTGGCAGGTTATGGATTTGTTAATTAACTATAAATTATCCCTTTGTTAGTACAACAGGAGTTATGGGACCTGACGGTATTCCTTACAGGCAAAATGTGAAACACCCAGTGATATGAGACTAATACCAAAGGTTCCAGGGCTCTTCAGAGTACCAACATAGAAATCACATGCTAGACCTGGTCAGACTGGTAGAAAATGCATCAAATGCACATGACACTCTAAACGAAAAAGAAAGTCTGTCTCTATCTATATATATATATATATATATATATATATATATATATATATATATAAATAGATATATCTATATATATATATATATATATATATCTATATCGATATATATATATATATATATATATATATATATATATATATAGATCTACTTTCAGTTTACCGAAAACTGCATAGTTTTTACTATTGCAAGTAATCACTTGCCCAAAACTACACAAAATATACCATACTATCTGAAACCCCCACCCCCCACCTAGCTATGTATACCAACTTTGGGATCACACTACAATGGGGGAAGGGCATGTTTCCTCACGTTGGGCAAGTGTTTACTTACCCTGGGAAACTACATGGTTCAGTATTTTCGTTATTTTTGTCTCAAGAAAATAATGTCTGACATTATGAGCTTTCGGTAATTGAAAGTAGAGCCATATGTGTGTATGTATATATATATCATTGTAATGTTTAGATTAACAAGCAAATTATTTTGCTGATATGTTCTGTGAGGTTACACTTCAGTGCTGGCATCAAACCACATTGAGGTAGAAAATTCATATACGACGTTCCCTATTTAATGGATGTAATATCCTTTTAACTTTTATTTGAAGAAGTTTGTTTAATTTGGACAGACGAAAGCGCTAATATAATAATCGAGTGGATTTGCTGACTCCTGCCATACATTCTTCATTTTTTGAGTCTAGTTTGTGTTTTCCCCAATTCTAAACTGTGAGGTAGAAACCTGGCATACTATAGTTTTAAGTATGTCTTGACACTAAGATATTCATCACTGATGTCAATTCACTCTAGTGTAACTCAGTGACTCTGGGATGAAAGAATCATGCTGATCTTGGGACATTTTTGTTTCTTCTTGTGATTATTCAGGAATTCAAAACATGAACCTAATCACCTTTTTCTGGTAATGCCAGCTGGAAGAAAGGCAATCAGCTATATATATACAGCAGAGAGACTTCACTCTTCCACACTATAGGATATATACTCACTGCAAAGGAAGTTGTGCCATGTTGGCATTTTAGTCATTTAATCCTGCTAAACTAAACTCCTCCCATCTTCAAAATGGTTCCTAGGGATAAAATCCAGGAATGAGAGTGACCCATATGTTCCCTTATAACACTAGATGAACTAAGGAAGCAATGGAAGAAATTTAGTCCAATGCTGAGAATGTGTACAGGTCAATAACAGAGACATAGTTAAAGCATAAGCAAATAGGCTAAAACAAATGTGATCCCTTAAACTGGCTTTGATAGCATTTAAAGCTAGTTAGTAAAAGATATTTTGCAACGAAAATAATTCAAATGGAATTTGACATGTAATTGTCATAAGAAGTAAATGAAAATTAATCTTTATAAAAGTGTAATCTCGTAACTTAGCTTGCAAGAAAAGTTTCTTTTTAATTCACTCTTTCGCAAAAAATTATAATGCATGTTGATAGAAAGGTTTGCAGATTAACCTGATGTAGAGAGGAGATGCTGTGATGTCGGATCCTGATGTTTGTATATAGGCCAGGTCTCTAGGGAGAGGTCACAGGCAATGCTTTGTTTGCTACAATGTCGAACAACTTGTTTATTAACCATTTTGCACCATTTAATTAAATCTGGAGAAGTAAGCAGTGCAGAAATTGATTTATTGCTGCTTTGTGCAGACGCCAGCCAAATGTTCAGTGGGATTAAGTGTGAATGCAATAAAGAAACTTTATCTACTTTATCACTTTATCAGATAGCGACACTATTACTTTTATCTGATGTCCTTTTGGAGTTGTAATAATAGAGTCAGATGGTGACTGGGCAACTATTTCTAGTATATACACAAACACACATACACTCTACCATAGCAAAAGGCTTTGTTGCATACAGATGAGCTGCAGAATGTAACTAAATGTCTTCATTGATCTCTAGATACTAAAATATTTATTACGAGATCTGATCAGCTGCAGAAACGGTTAAATTGTCAGAAGATATTTGTTAAGAACATGTAAGAATATTACACAGTTATGTACACATAATTTCATAAGTAGCATCAGCATAGCAAAAACTTTATTCTTATCGGTGTTGCAAGAAGCCCAGAAGAATTGCTTAGTCCTGATGTCTCAAGAAAAACAGAAAAGACTGTAGATAGGCTATTGTTAAGCATCAGGTATCAGGTGTACAGCTCAGAGGACAAGCAGAGACATCTACTACATACAGAGAAAACTAATAAGCTCATCCATTGAGTAAATGTGCTGCTAAGCTCCTAGTAGATAAAACAGCTGTAACATGGCCTGCTTAAGTCATCAGTGGCCCTTAGCATACGACAGCACAGAACAATTTCACAACCCAGACTGTGGTACATACTAGACATCTGCATTTTCATGTCAAAAAACAAACATGGCCCTTATTCATCCACTTTAAGCATGCATTATGTGGCATTTGATGGGCTATTAATAATAGAATACATTCTTCTCAGCGGATTTGTGTTTACATGTAGTTTAAGTTGAACTAAATGATCAGCTATACAGTATAAACTATGCAATATTCAAAAACATGCAGCCTGGCATGGAGAAAATGGAAGTACAAGCAGTGAAACACAAACTTTCAAATTACAGCTAATTAAAATTCGAAAAGAAAAAAATTAAAGATCTAAAACTTCACATATAAAAAAAATTTTGCAGGAGACGGAGAACTCTGTACCACCCATATCCTGAAAAATTTATTTATACCAACTCTGCGATTGCAGAACAGTGGAGTAAGGACCAATTACCAATCCCAGCCATACCACTTTTGTCATTCTGTCCACATATGGGACACATGGCTAGGGTTAAAAAGACTCTTGTGGTCATTATCCAAGTATACACCTGTGAACTTATAAACAAATATGTACCAACATTTTCAATCATTTGAATATGTGAACACTGGTAGAATAGCGCAACAGCTCAGTTAAGTTGACAAACTGAGCATTCAATCACTTAAATGGGAATTTTATATGCCTCATGAAATATCAAGCACTCATAGGTTCATAGGTTCATAGGTTCATACTAGGCTATCTTCCCTAGGGCATTTATATACTTTTTCGAGGTTAGTATACTGTGCCTCTGTCTAACAGTGACACAGAAGTGATACCCGGGGTAAACCTACGATCTCCCATCCACTCATCAAGATTCCTCTTGAAGAGAGTGAATGAGGGACTCTGCCTAACCTGGACTGGGATTTTATTCCAGAGTGAAGGGAGCCTCTGGGTTATGAATCTGTCCCTCCAGCATGTCCTATTTATTTCAGTGCTGAGGTTCAAGTCTCTCGAACGCGTAGCTCGCTGGGATTTGGATTTTCTCAGGTGCAGCATGTCCTTTAATTCCGGGTTGGACATGGCTTTATACGTCAGGCACAGATTGCCTCTGAGCAGGCGGTATGCCACTGAGTAGAGCTGGAGTTGCTTTAACCGGGCAGCATATGGCATCTGTTTGAGCCCTTTGATCCTCTTGGTGAGGTACTTTTGGGGTCTTTCCAGTTGCTGCAGGTGTCTGGTAAGGTACATCCCAAAAGGGGCATTGTACTCAATTATGGGCCTGATGAGGGATGAGTAAAGAGGCATGAGGACCTCCCCTGATCTAGATGTGAATCCCTTCATGATTAGGTGGGCTATATAAAATGTTCTTCTAACCACTTTAGCCACGTGGTTGTCAAATGAGAGATTGCTATCAACTTGGGTCCCCAGGTCCCTAATTACTTCTTCTGTACTTAATGGATTACCACCTATGTGGTAATTTGTGGGCACTTTGTTTTTGCCAAAGGGGATGACTATACACTTTTTGTCATTCAGCTTGAGGCCATGGCTCTGGCACCAGTTGTCTGTTTCTATGAGGCCCTTTTGGAGGATGCTTGTGTCGGCTGGAGAGTCGATTATGGCAGCCAGTTTGCAGTCACCTGCGAACTTGGTCAGCCACAGTCCTTCCGTGTTGGCCTGTACCTCCAAGAAATATATACCGAACAAGAGAGGTTCCAGGAGTGAGCCTTGTGGGATGCCACTTGTAACTGATTTGGAGTCTGACATGGCTCCAGCAATTCTAACCATGTGGGTTCTGTCCTTGAGCCAGTTTGCAACCCATCTAGTGACATAGGGGTTTATATCAAAAGAACAACTTAAAAAAGCATGAACATTTTAGAACAAATCTGGAATGATTGAAAACTAAACAAAGTAAAAGTCATGTTTTTGCAGAGCGGAGATGCCCTGTGTACTCTCATACCTTCTGCTAATTATATATATATATCGGCTCTGAGATTTTGCAACTATGATGTAAATGAAAAATTCCCTGACTTCACTGCCCTCTAATCTCATGAACAAAGCTACCAGCAAAACTACCACTGAAAATAATGTGTACTCATATGCTCTTCTGGGTTGCACCCATATATAGATAGACAGATATGAGTTTATGGCAACTTAACAAAGCAAATTTACTTTCCTTCCAAACAAAATATATCAAGGGACTGAATTACTGAAGTAAGGTGCTATGAAAAATGATATTTTTGCAGGTGGAAAGTTGAAATAATCAAAAGTACTTGTTTTGTATTTTTTTTTTTTTTGCTTTGACTTTATGAAAAGTAAACCTGCACTTCAAGAAAGACATTCCTGTATCTGCAGACTTCTAATAAACGTGTGTGTGTGTGTGTGTGTGTGTGTGTGTGTGTGTGTGTGTGTGTGCGTGCGTGTTATATATATATGGGTCTACTACGGTTGATTGAAAACTCACTTGATTGAAAATGAAATTACTAGGACCACTTCACTGAAAGCTCACTTCACTGAAAACTCACTTGACTGAAACTCATTCTGTTGAAAGTCATAAATGGCCTTTTCCCCACTGTAGTGTAACCCTGGAGATAGTATATAAAGTAAGGTAGGTGTGTGGGGGGCACAACCACCCACATTGGGTGTGTGGGGGAGAAGCCCCCCACATATCTTGGTTATATATTCTCTTTTGGAAACAGTTATTTATTGCACTTGTAAGTATCACTGTGTATAGTTTAAAATTTTATAATATGTGGGGGGTTATGTTGCCCACACCCCCCAGTGTGGTGGGCTGTGCCCCTCACACCCCCCTTACTTTATATACTAACTCCAGGGTCAGACTAGAGTGGGGAAAAGGCCATTTATGACTTTCAATGAAATGAGTTTCAAAGAAATTCGTTTTCAGTGAAGTGGTCCTAGTAATTTCATTTTCAGTCATGAGTTTTCAATCAACAGTAGTAGACTCATATATATATATATATATATATATATATATATATATATATATATATATATATATATATACACACACACACACACACACACACACACACACACACACACACACACACACACACACACACACACACACACACACACACACAGATATATATGGGTCTATGTCAGATGGATGAAAGCCCATTTAACCGATGATGACTTTGCCGACAGAACAAATCCTCAACAACGATAAATCAATGTATTATGGAATGGAATATATTCCCATTTCCGTAATACACTCGAAAACCACATTAAAACATGTATAGCAGGGGGCAAGTCCTCCTGCACCCCACAACCCTCTACTTAAATATACCAACATCAAGATCGCACTTCAGTGAGGGAATGGGACTAACTCCCAGTCTGCACTACTCACTGTTGTCGGGGATTCGTTCTGTCGGTGAAGTCGTCTCGTTGATGTGGTCGTCAGTTAACTGGGCTTTCGTCCATCTGACATGGACCCATTTTTATATATATATATATATATATATATATATATATATATATATATATAATATGTATGAATGTCTCAGCAAACTATGAACACTAATAAAAGTGAATACAAAGCGATTTTTATGCACCCAACAGTAAAAAATGAAAACTCTTCTTTTTTTTTTTTTTTTGAAGCAGGATAATCCCCTCCTGCATGCCTACACCCCCATTAATTATATATACCAAGTCTGATATTGTGCAACAGCAGGTTAAGGGCAAATTCCCTTACCCACTAAACTGCAGTCTTGTAGAAAAACTGCCTTCAGAAACTCCTTAGAGAAGAACATATGCTCGCATGAGCATTCAGTCTTATTTAAAAGTCAGAAAACTCTTTACTCATATGAGCCTTTGCTACTCTGACCTGTAAGCTAGGAAACATACAGATGCACCTATGTCTTCCAGTTTGCCATAGTCATACCAGTTACAACATGTAGACAGAGAGCATCATGGTCCTGCTAAGCAGTTTTGACGTGGAAACAAAAGGTTTATTTTTGTGCAGTTCTACAACAGCAGTAGATATCATCGGAATGAAAAATAAACTTTGATGTACATTATTTGTTATATTTCTATCTATGTTAAAATTGGCTTTAAGTTTCTATGTGAATGTTTGGAATGTTTATACAAAATTTTGTATTGTGTACTGAGTTTTATTCAAGTGTATTTTTTCTCTGGAGATCTTTTTCCCCTGGACTCCATTGAAAATGTGCCCCTTGGACCCAATGGATTATCATGGTAAACAAACTGCAATAAATAAATAAATAAATAAATATAAAGGATGATACAGTTCCCTCTTTCCAGTCAGACTAAACACAACAGAGATTTGTTTACAAACTGCCATTTACTTTCAACAGTTTAACTACATCTCCATGTTCACTGTGCAAATGACATGTAACTTCTCCGATTACATTATGTATTTCATCCTAATTTCTCACATTAGTTCTACTTAATTCTAAATCCACGCATTTCCTGGATGATGAGTATTTCAGACTTAAAATCCATTACCACAAACAGGTGAAAACGAGAAACATAGTTCTTCATGCTAGATGTTATCCGACTGAAGTCATGTCTAAATACCTGGCATGTGCTATATAAGAGGCCATGGGGTTGGTCTGTCATTTAGAATAAGCTTCTGTTATTTTCATCAGTCCTGTGGCTCAGGTCAGGTGGTATGGAGCAGTGCTAGCAGTTATGTAGTACGTACTTCCTCATACAGTATGGCACATGTGTACTCGGCCTTGGTGACTAACGATACTTGTCACTGTAACATAATCTGGTCATCTGCTATGCTCCTCACAGGTGAAGAGTAGTTCACCACCCTCTAGGATATGCTCCATGACTAAACTTTGGCATCCTATATTTTTAGGTAAATGAGAATACAAGCCACAGGAACAGACAGAGTAATGATAGCCTCATCACTACTGTCATCCACCCAAAATAATCACAAAACTAATGCCAAATGTTTTAATTTGCATCATTCTAATGCACCAATTCATTTGCATGACTGGGTTATGACACCAATAAAATTAAAAGAAATCTAATGGGTCACAATATGCTGTTGGGATCTTGGGGAGTTCAAACCTTGGTCTGTACAGATGTGTAACCACTGCTCTAGTCCACACTGCCTGGGTATCAGAGACTGAAAACATGTCATAGAAAAGATTTTCTTGATGCCCATTAAAAATCCAAACATGCTGTCTCCATTCACATGGAAGTGTTGGATGTTAATATTCTGGGTAGAGATATAGACGAGATCTGAGCTACTCAACACCTGTCAAAACTGATTTCTTAAACAGCATTAAGCATTACCACACAGAGCTCCATAATTAGTCTAAGTGCGTTGCATTAAAAGTCAGTTACTGCTTTAAAAATGTAAGAATACATTTCAAATTAACCATTGCAAGAGTGACCACTTTTATATTACCTGATCTCTGTTGACTGCAATCACTATTTTAAATTAAACAGAACAAAATGCAAAATATGGGCAATAAAATGGTTTGAATGGTCTAGATAGAGTTCTGTCTTTCTCTCTCTCTCTTTTTTCCCTTTAACTCATGGGTCTATTTCACTAGGGAGGAAGTATGCTTCTTTTGTACACAACATTATGTTGCAGGTATAAACTTTGGAATCTATCTGTATTTTATTAAACATTTATTTGTCTTGTCGGTGAATTGGTGTACTGAACCTTTTTAGGCATCACCTGGGCACACAGCAATGTGCATACACTACGACTGGAAATTAGTAGTACAGACACTGACACAGTGTATACATGAAAAATTCTTATTACATTATTTAAATGCTAGAATTTGTAACCAGAAGGCATAATTCCAAAAAGTATCAGTTCATCATAATGGTAAAATTCTTCAAGTTATACAATAGGTCTGTGATCTACTATCTCTAGAGGTACTTGGCACTGTACTTATTTGCTTAAAACATGTCTCTGACTAGGTAAACAGGATACACTGTTTCAAGTTGTCAGTCTGATTGCTGCTACATACTAATTCTTTCAAATTCGTTTCCATTTAATACCTCTGCCTCATTAACACTTTTAATTATAGAAGATAGCAGTTTAATGTAATTTTGAAAGGTGAGCCAGAGAGCATTCCTGTAACCAGTTTAGTGCTTTAAAAAACGCACACAGAGTAGTATACATTACTTTTATCACTGTTGTTTCTCATACTTTGTTTTATCTGTCTATAGTTCTGCTTCTTTTACGTTCTTTTGTATATGTTTATTGCTTTTTATTCCTGTATTCATGATTAGCATAGTGATCCACACAATATAAACAGTTTGTGCACTCTTGGAGTTTGCATATTCATATATCTATATCTATATATAGATAGGGTATATAGATACAAATAGATCTGGATTGATATACACACATGTATATATATATATATATATATATATATATATATATATATATATATATATATATGTGTGTGTGTGTGTGTGTGTGTATATATATATATATATATATATATATATATATATGTGTGTGTGTGTGTGTGTGTGTGTGTGTGTGTGTGTTATATATATATATATATATATATATATATATATATATATATATATATATATATTAATCAAAATCCCCAAGACAAAAATATTTCAAAATAATTTTTGCTGAGCGAAATACCCCCAAGCTCCCCTTCACTTAAATTTAGTAACAGCACAGCCTCACATCTGCCTTGAAACTTGTAAATACCATAGACAGGGAATCATTGCCAATAGACATTTACAAACCAGCAGTAGCTATGTATAGGTCAGCATGAGCACCAACTAAAGCTTATTCATGCACATCTAAATATTTCTGGTTCTGTATTACAGAACTATGTGTAGCTGTACCACATTCAATAAAATGGAATTTCAGCCAAGTTGTTATCCAACGAAACTGGCTTTCAACCATTTGGATACACACATATAGACAGAGTATGTAGAACCCTCACATTAGATGGAAAACAAGGATATTTCTCCCCACATAAACAATTGTTATGTATTATACTGTGACATATTGATGGTTTTGGTTATATGATTAAATATATTGATAAATATGTTAGTTTTAATTTGTGTTTAGTAGAATTGAGGTGCAATTTATCAAAGTGAACAGAGTCAGAAAGAAAGGTAATATGCAAACTAAAGAGGAACAAGAAAATGTGTGGCAGATGCAGCCCAAAAGAAAAGAGGCTGTATGTGATGAACGATCACTTGGGTGAAATCATACGCCATTGTGAATGTTGTCTTTAAATGCTGTTACATTGATACTTTTTGGAATGTTGTCTTTAAATGCTGTGACATTGACTCTTTTTGGAATGTTGTCTTTAAATACTGTGACATTGATTCTTTTTGGAATGTGGTCTTTAAATACTGTGACATTGATTCTTTTTGGAATGTTGTCTTTAAATGCTGTTACATTGATTCTTTTTGGAATGTTGTCTTTAAATACTGTGACATTGATTCTTTTTGGAATGTTGTCTTTAAATACTGTGACATTGATTCTTTTTGGAATGTGGTCTTTAAATACTGTGACATTGATTCTTTTTGGAATGTTGTCTTTAAGTACTGTGACATTGATTCTTTTTGGAATGTTGTCTTTAAATGCTGTTACATTGATTTACTTTTTGGAATGTTGTCTTTTAATCCTGTTACATTGATACTTTTTGGAATGTTGTATTTGAATGCTGTTACATTGATTCTTTTCGGAATGTTGTCTTTAAATGCTGTTACATTGTTTTTTTTGGAATGTTGTATTCAAATGCTGTGACATTGATTCTTTTTGGAATGTTGTCTTTAAATGCTGCTACATTGATTTTTTTGGAATGTTGTCTTTAAATGCTGTTACATTGATTTTTTTTTGGAATGTTGTCTTTAAATGCTGTTACATTGATTTTTTTTGGAATGTTGTCTTTAAATGCTGTTACATTGATTTTTTTGGAATGTTGTCTTTAAATACTGTTACATTGATTTTTTTTGGAATGTTGTCTTTTAATGCTGTTACATTGATTCTTTTTGGAATGTTGTCTTTAAATGCTGTTACATTGATTTTTTTTTGGAATGTTGTCTTTTAATCCTGTTACATTGATACTTTTTGGAATGTTGTATTTGAATGCTGTTACATTGATTCTTTTTGGAATGTTGTCTTTAAATGCTGTTACATTGATTTTTTTGGAATGTTGTCTTTAAATGCTGTTACATTGATTCTTTTTTGGAATGTTGTCTTTTAATCCTGTTACATTGATACTTTTTGGAGTGTTGTATTTGAATGCTGTTACATTGATTCTTTTTGGAATGTTGTATTTAAATGCTGTTACATTGATTTTTTTGGAATGTTGTCTTTAAATGCTGTTACATTGATTTTTTTTTTGGAATGTTGTCTTTAAATGCTGTTACATTGATTTTTTTGGAATGTTGTCTTTTAATGCTGTTACATTGATTCTTTTTGGAATGTTGTCTGTAAATGCAGTTACATTGATTATTTTTGGAATGTTGTCTTTAAATGCTGTTACATTGATTCTTTTTGTTTTCCTCCTTTGCACCATAGGAAGGTATTACTCTAAACGTGACTGGCAAGGGCAGTAAATGAAATCCAAAGCACAATGTCTGACTCCTAGTGTGCTTCATGTGACTATAGGCATACCACACACAAGTCATTTCATGTATTTGTCCATTCAGAAAAAAAGGTGCAATTATTTAAGTCCACAGGTCATACTGTTATGCAATTTACTACAATAGTTAATCTGTCTTAGCTCAGATGTTGAAAAACATTTACAAAGAGAGTCCAGCTGCTGGAGACATTAACTAGGGTGATGAAACAAAGTGACTGAAGCAAACTTTACCATCTCTGGAGGAGGCATGCAAGCTGATGTCCAGCTGAGAATGCCTCCTAATGTATCCTGGGAGAGGAATTTATAAACAATAGTTAGACTACTTGGAGGTATGAGGGAGTACAGAAGCTTGATGAAGTATGCATGTGTTGTGCATGAAGGCCTGCACCTATTGGGAGACCTCAATCCAGGTCACAAAGAATATGGGGAAATTAGAATCATGATAAAGTCCTAGGACCAACGATACAAAGAAAGTTGCAGTTTCTCCCTGTAAAGACCTTGTGAATAGCTGGAAGGCATAGTTCTGGGGGATAAGGGGAAAAATGAGTAGAACTGATTACTTTTTTCTTATATCTCAGTGTCCTTTCCTAAGACATTGATATTTATTTATTTTACATTTGTTGACCGGGCTAGTCTAACTGGATATATGTCCATTTTCAGCAGAGGCCCGGGGAGAAAAGCTCCAAGATACATACATAAAAGAAGGAGAGATAAGCTCCAAGACAGATATAATAAAACAATATAAAAGGTTGCAACAGTCAAACTTAACATCTGCTGGTAATATAAAGTACAGATATTACAGTACAGTATTTCTGACCTTAGATGTATTTATATTGAACAAAAGGCACATTAGACAAAGAGACAAGTTGCAAGATGTTACCTGTTACTTGAGCAATAGAGCAATGTGTGCCCTACTTGGGTGCACATACAGATATCACATTCTATACATGGTCAGTACTGTGCGCACTTGCATTCTCAGCACCTCCTTACACCGCATAGCAAATAGTATATATTCATTCATTCATTTATTTATAACTCATTTGTCTTTATCAGTAAAGTTATTTATGTATGGTTTATTTGTCTTTTCCTGGAAAGTCCAACTTTGCAGAACCTATTTTCAGCAAAGACCCAGGGAGAAAAGCTTGACAAGTAACTTATATCATTTTTAATTTCTGATTAAAACATTAGAATACACTGTATATATAAGAACATATATTGGTACATAGAGTATACATAAATACAAATTGGAACATAACATGGAATTTACATAGTACTGGTTGAAGTTCAAATATTGTTAACATAATTAATTTCATTTAATGGCATATAGGCATACACGTTTTACATCATCAGTGTCATCTAAAGGCATATAGGTGCATTAACTTTTGTATATAGGAGTAGTTGTAAAATGTGGAATTGGTTAGGGGTGTAGAGTGTTTGCAGATTAGTGTTGGCTGACAGAGATAATAGTCATTGGACCTATTAAGAATAACGTTGGAGGGTTTAGAAATCTACAGGCAAAAGAGAGTGGAGAAAAGGGTGGAAGTAAGTGGGAAAGATCTGACTAGGGAGGAGAATAAATAATTTTAATTGGCTATTAAAGTAAAAAAAAAAAAGTTTGCAGAATAGGTTGAGACTGCCTGGTGAGAGAGGTCACAAGCAATTTAATCCAATCAAATTTAATGAGGAAGTTAGTACTGCATGGATGTAAGACTGTGAACTAATCCTGAATGGGACTCCAGCCAGTTGCAGGACATGCGCGCGCATACATACACACACACACACACACACACACTACCCCTACATTTAGGATTTGGGAGGAAACTGTTTCATCTATATACAACCAAGTATACACACGTAGGAGGTACATATCACCCACTGAAGACCCCAAACACTGTGAGGCTAAATTGCTGTTACACCCATGAGTTGTCCTAATGCATGTTGCAGTCAGTAGATTATTGCACATTTAATTAATTAATACACTGTCAAACCTGAAATACCAATTTAGTCTACCGAGTAATAATAAGTCAAATCTTTTTGTTAAAAAATAACTGTTAATGGAGAAAATTACTTTCAAAAGGGCAGCTTGATTCATAAATGCCTTTCATATGTTATAACAAAAGTAAAGAGCATGCCATACAGTCTGGGTTAGTGATAGCCGTGTGATGCATAGACAGAACTATAGTGGTGTCAGTAACAATTCAGAACACTGCAGAGGAGTATATAGATAATCCTGATTAATATGCTCTTTATGTCTTAACATACTGAGTTTCATGCCATGGGCTCATTTATAGGGGGAGGTGGGCTGTAGTTGCTAAAAAGGATGTATGGCTTAGCAGCCTATGTGTTCAGCATTAGAGTTAGGTTTCTGCATTAAGTCTTTTAGAGGTAGAAGTGCATGGTACAGCACTTTGTCAACTCTCCAGAGTCACAGCACTCAAATGTTTACATGAAAACAAGTTTATGTAGCACAGTGACCAGAATCACTGACTTTGGGAGCTTTCAACTTGAAATGCTAGGAGATCAACACACAACAAAACATCCTACAGGGGCATGGGACTATACTAAGGAGTGGCTAGAAAGTGTTAATGCTTACTGTTGGTCCAACTGAATCTCTCTCTCTTACCACTGGGTGGTTAGTCCTGCCATGGTAGTCCTTCCACACCACATACCTGTATGCACACTCACACCTTTGGCCAACTTAGAGTATCCAATCCACTTACTGCATGTCTTTGATATGTGGGTTGAAACCAGAGCACCCGGAGGGAACCCACATGAACACATGGAGGACCTGCAGACTGTGCACACAAGGCACTCCAGCCAAGAATCAAAATGGGTAACCACTTGCTATAAAGTAGCAATGCTTTCCACTGTTGTGTTATCCATTTGCATATGGTGGGCTGTCAACCATTTCATCTGGAGCTGTGCCAACTGGTATGCGGGCATGAGTTCTGTAATTTCCCAAGAAATCAGAAAAAAGCAGCAGTGTGCTAAGAAATGTGTGTGAACCAGCAGTCCGGGTCATCCATTCCTCTAAAGTAATAGTAAAGCAGACTCTTTGAGTTATACATTAATGTAGTTTGGATTGTAAGATTAGCAGATAGACCAGTTGTCCAAATATATTCCCTTCTCAGCTTCAAACTCCAACGGCAAGCTTTTCCAACTGCAGCTGTGAAGAATCTTTAAAGATATTGCAGGCTAACTTTTGGGTGGGAACACATACACATGCATGCATCCAAGTATAAAATATTAAATCATCTGGATAGATAAATAGGTTCATTGTTTCACAGGTACCTACTAGGTTATTACTCCATCAGGATCTTTACAAGACTAGCCAATCTTCCCCATGAAGATTTCAGCCCTTATATTTTAAGTACAAAATTTACATGTTGCTTCTGTCCATTAGGGGCAAGGGTGCTAAACTAGAGGTGAATTTGTGATTATCAATCCCTTTGTCCAGATTACATTTGAATAGTATAAGAGAAGTAATAAAATATGACCACAAGAGAAGCACTTTCCTTTTATAGAGAGGAAACCAATTCAAAAGAAGTGGTATTTTCTATGATAAATAAGAGTCCCTCCAACATGTTCTATTTATATTACACATGAGATTTAGATCTCTCAAACCAATAAAATTAGACAATAAAAACAGCAAGTCTTTTACTTTTGTGATGGAGGGGATTGAACCCTTAGCCATTGTAGCAGTATATGTGCAGATAAGCTTAACATGTTGAGTAACTTCCCTCCCTCCCTCTCACTCGGTCTCTCTCTCTTTATGTATGTATGTATATATATATATATATATATATATATATATAAATATATATATATATATATATATATATATATAAATATATCTTATACATACCCGGAGAAGTGGCATACACACCACACATGTTATATATATATATATATATATATATATATATATATATATATATATATATATATATATATATATATATATATGTGTGTGTGTGTGTGTGTGTGTGTGTGTGTATATATATATATATATATATATATATATATATATATATATATATATATATATATATATATATATATATATATATATATAAATATAATTTATAATATAAATATAAATAAATGTTATAAATAAAATTCAAATGAAAATCAAAGAAGACCAACAAGGATACATGGAATAACTCGATTTAATGCTGTATGACAGAAGAAATCACAAACCGGTTTCACCCCATGGTGTCATCAGGTTTAAACATTGCCCCTAAATAAATAATCTACATTGTTTCTTTGTGACATAAAATAGTATATTTGTACTTACTAGACAAACCCTCACCCACCACCACGCCAATGCCTACAAAAATAAAATGGGTAGTCATGCGGTTTAACAAATGCTTATACAAAGCACTTCTTGGACGACTACACTGAATGTCACTCAAGTGTACTGCTGCTCTCTGTTTAAAGGGTGTAGACGTCTGACCCACATAAAAAGCTCTGCACTGATACACGGGTAGATAAACTATGCACTCACTAGTTCAAGTAATCAGGTGTCTAATGTTAAACACCCTAGAGGTATTAACCAAAGTGAAGGACTTCATTCTAGACACAGCCTTACAATACAAACAATTTCCACAAAATGTACAGCCAGAAAGCGTATGTGACCTAGTAGCATAAGTATTACCCCTACTTTTCTTGAAGCTGGAAAGATATTCACCTATCGTCCTGCCTCTACAATAACCACAGAGACAGTTATTGTCTAAATATTGACTGAAAAATAGAATCTGCTTTCAAAATATGCCAATATTTATTGAATACAGCTTTAAACTTAAAAATATTATTACCATAAAAACTGAGATTTAAGAATTTCCTGAATCATATGTTGAGGATGGCAACTCTCAGCATGCAGTAGTGAATTCTTAGCAAATGGTTTATGATATAAACTGGTAAAAATTGTGTTATCAATCAATTTGGTTATATTGACGTCCAAGAAATCAATATTAAATACGTCTAATTTTCCAATAAACCTTCACCCATAACTATTAGAATTTAAATATTGCACAAAATGTTCCCATATTTCAACAGATCCACACCACACTGCTCAACAGTCATCCAAATAGTGTCACCACATTAAGATATCTAGAAAAAATATTGTCTTCATTATATATTAATTTGAGTTCCAAATATTCCATGAATAAATCACCATATATAGAGGTGAAAGATGCACCCATAGCTGTACCTTTGATATGCAAGTACCATCAGCCCTATGTACAAACACATTGTGTACCAACACAATACCCAACATTTTAATATAAATTGGATCTGAGTATCAGAATGTATTCTTGAATATTCTAACCAAAATTTAACCACCAATAAACCATCACAGTGGGGTATGCTAGTATAAAGAGATTGTACATCTAGGGTACACATATATGAATTCAGTGGTACTTGAAGATCATTCATTAGTATAAGAAACTCATTTGTATCTTTAATGTGAGCTGTAACAAAAGACAAAAGTGGCTTCAGCTTACTTTCCAAATCAGGTGACAATGGTTTGGTAAGTAAGCCCCTATCAGATACAGTGGGTCAACCAGCAGGATTAAGAACCGACTTGTGAATTTTAGGTAGAATATAAAAAAATTGAGGTCTAGGGTCATCTGCTATTAAGTAATTCAATAGATCTTCTGTAATAAAACCCTTTACCTTCATTTTTGACAAAAATATCAGTATAGGTCTTAAATTCCAAAGTTGGGTCATGGGGTAACTTACAGTAAGATGTCACATCACAAAGTTATCTAGTTGCTTCAGATTCATAGTCAACCCCATTCAAAATAACAATAGCACCAACCTTATTCGCATTTATAATATTCGCACTGCTGTTGTCCCTAAGGCTATTCAATGCAGCCTTTTCTTCCATAGTCAGGTTATGCCTAAAATTTCTAAAAATGACATTTTGATTCACATGCAATTCATTGATTACCTGTTGTTCAAATAACCTGGCAAGTGGATGGTAGGGTGGTTGAAAATTTGACTTTTTGAACCTAAATGAAGCATCAGTCCTATTGCTAATCTCACATCATTGAGAGAAATATTTCAAATACAAACAATGACAGAATTGCTTAATATCCATCACAAAAGAGTATTGAGAAACAAAAAAATGATGGAATAATTCCCAAACCAGTACTTAACACACTAATTTCATTCCAAGTAAAAGAATGGGTGGTCAGATTTACCACCAGTTGGTTCTCGTCATTCCGTAAAAGAATGGGTGGTCAGATTTACCACCAGTTGGTTCTCGTCATTCCCATCCGTACTAGTTGTATCATAGATTTACCACCAGTTGGTTCTCGTCATTCCCATCCGTACTAGTTGTATCATAGATTTACCACCAGTTGGTTCTCGTCATTCCCATCCGTACTAGTTGTATCACAGATTTACCACCAGTTGGTTCTCGTCATTCCCATCCGTACTAGTTGTATCATAGATTTACCACCAGTTGGTTCTCGTCATTCCCATCCGTACTAGTTGTATCATAGATTTACCACCAGTTGGTTCTCGTCATTCCCATCCATGCTAGTTGTATCATGCACATGACCAATGTTTACAACTGCATTACTCTCCTGAATTCTGTCTCCATCATTCTTCCTTCTGTGTTTTCTCCCACCCCTTTTAATGGGCCTCTGGACTATTTATTAATTAGTGAAGTAAGTTCAATAATATCTCTAGTGTCAGTGTCTGTATCCATGTTGGAATTGTTAGAAGAAAATTCAGAAGCACTGGAGTCACCATTCATCGAGCCAGTAGATTTCCGAAGAAGAATGGAATGTCTTCTTTTGTGTTTAGATCTAGCATTACCCTTAATGATGTCAACAAATCTAACTGCCCTCTTAACTCATTTCCACAAATAAGCAGTATGATTATGATAATCAGACAAACCATGCTGATATGTTTTAAGCTTGCATGTATGTAGTTCAGACTCATAGCTGTTAACCTCTTTAAAGAGATTAGTATATTTGGTATCAAAACCATGCTGTGTGGAAAAATTCTGAACTTTCTTATACATACCATTAAATCTATCAAACAAAACTGTCCACTGCTGTTCATAATGTTCAATTAACAATGTAATAGACATTTTAGAGGCAGTCATTTGAACTTGATGCTATTTTTGTTAAAACTCGGTATTATCAGCTCCCTCACCTGGTTCCACATAGACTCTTAGTACCCTCGGAACAATGTCAGCATTCAAATATGCCCTCAACGGCTTATTGTGCCAAAAATTGGCGATAAGCATTTTGCCCATTTCAGTGAGCGTTTTAAACATATTGTCCATCTCGGACCTTGCACCAGCATTACTGCCATTAACATTATTCTAATAAACCAAAAAAATAAAAAGGGACCGGTCGGCTTATGATAATGACACTGCCTATCCTAAGCCATCCTTTGCTCAAGTTTCTAATATAGCTAATATTTCTACTTCTGTCCAACAACAAAACAACAGCCATGAACATAGTGAACCATCTAGTGGTAATGTTAACCAGACTGATATTAGACATAGTGAACGTATTCGCAGTCACAATAACAACTATGGCTCTAACCACCAACAAGATGTTATTAATCAAAATGCATTTGTAATTAATGAAACTGAAAATTTTCAGAAGGCCAGCCACACAGGGGCGATTCCGAAGAACAAACAACTCAAACAGAACCAGAAGAGCAACCGGCGCAATTTCAAGCACAGGAAATAATGTTCATTGACACTACTGTATTGGACATTTTAACAAATACAGATGGGGACTTTAACATTTACAATTTTTCTTCCCACTCTATAGATCCCGTTCTAGTCAATTTACTGGCGAAAGGTTGTACATTTGTATCTTGTAAATCACTGAACCTTGTCCAAACAGTAATGGATTTAAAATTTTTCGTTAGGAAGTTGAATTTTAACTTACTGTTTGCTAATGATAACTTTAGGAACCAAACACTGAGGGTGCCCAGTACCTTTAACCCACCCTGTACACCCAACCCTGAAGATGTTTGAGCATGTATGCGAATTAGACTTCAGACACATTGAATTCTCAGAACACTCAAGTATCTAAAATAATATATAATGTGAATTCAGAAGAACACATGTTATTGCAATCTCTGAGAACTTCTCGGGTATGGGTTGTTAAACCCGATAAGGGAGAGGGATTAGTTTTATTTGCTCAGATAGACTACATAGAGAGAATGCGTAAACTGTTAGATGATGAAGCATACTCAAAGGCATCATTGAATGAAGTTAACATCGCTTATAACCATATAAAAGGTTACCTCAATGACTTATTCATAGAGGCGACAGTTGACATTGATACATTTAACTTTATATCTATGCCTTGGCATAAAACCCCAGTTATGTTCGGTATACCTAAAATTCACAAAGATCTGTCGAATCCACCAATGAGACCGTTGATTGATGGGAGGGGATCTATGACATATCCTTGTGCTAAGGTTGTTGATGTTATTTTGAAAAAAGTACCTTGGGTCTGAATGCCAGGTATGTAAGGATTCATGGTCCTTCTTAGAAAGTATTAACAACTTGGAATTTAACGATAGTTATAATTTTTTAACTATTGATGTAAAAGACCTTTATACCTCAATTCCTCATTCAGAAGGGATAGAATAGGTTAGTCTTTTACTTAAATCTAAGAAAGCACCAACTAACGAAATAACTTTGGTTGAATCCTTATTAGATATTATTCTTACGAACAACTGGTTTCTGTTTGACCAAGAATTCTTTTTGCAAAAACAAGGTGTGGCTATGGGGTGGCCTTGTGGTGCCAGTTTTGCCAATTCTGTCATGACATACTGGGAAAGGACCTTTATTTTTAACATCTCCCACCACAAGGCAAACCTCATTTTGTACACATGATTCTTGGACGATATTTTTGCCCTGTTTAATGGTGACAGCACACAGGCTAAGTCATTTATTTCTTATTTGAACACCACAACAGAATTCTTTAAATTTACAGCAACATTTCACAAGGACACTGTAGACTATTTAGATGTCAAGTTATTGAAGGACAGGATTAATAATAGATATGTGTCTAAGATTTTCAGGAAGCATACATACTGTAATTCCTTCCTTCATTTTTCAAGCTGCCACCCATTTCATCAGAAACGATCGATTGTCAAGGGGCAATTGATTAGGGCAGCGACTACACTTGAATCTGACTTTCAAGTAGAATGTGATTACTTGAGCTGTATGTTTCAACAGCATGGCTACTCTAGTAATTTATTTCAATCTCTAGTTTGCAAAGTTTTTGAAAAAAGGAGGATTGGACTTGTTGTCCCTATTCTCCAGTTGAACAACTTAGATAAGATCATAAATGTGTCTATTATTGATAGTAATTTACCTAGAGAACAAGGAACCACACAAATAAAAGATCACAAGTTTAGAGATGGTTTTATCACCACTTTCTGTACAGATAGTGGTATGGTAAAATTTATCTTATACAAAAATTGGCAGTTCATTACTAATGATGATACACTACTTGACAAAATAGGGTTATTACCTAATATAGTATTCAGGAGAGGTCAAAACCTTAAGAATCTCCTCGAAAGTGGGGGTAACTGGAACACAGCTAGATATACAGGAATGAATATGTGTGGTAACTGTAGGACGTGTAGATTCATAGAGGTTGGCAATACATTTCTTATTAATGGTGACAAGTTTAACATAAAACTAAAATTTAACTATAACTCTAAACTTGTTGTGTATATAGCTAAGTGTACATGCTGTCCAGCATTCTACGTGGGTAAAACTGAGCGTAGACTGCGGGACAGAGTTTAAAATAAAATAGACAACCCTCTGGCAAAACATATTGTTCATAATGAAGGACATACATTTATGTTTAAAGCTATTGATCAGATCCAAGTAGATATGAGAGGGGGCCCCTTTAACTTACTTTTAGAGGAACATGAACTTGCATGGCAAATTCGTTTAAATGCGTTTTCTTTTCCAGGTTTGAATGACTCTTGTAATATTGGTTGTTTACTAAAACTTAGAAGTCTGAAACTGTAATTATTTCTGACTTCTTATATACCTGGACAAACACTTAGTAGTTTAGTTCATGTTTATGAATAGTATTGTAGTGTTCCTACTAAAATCATTATTTGTATTGAATTATATACATATTTTTATTCACTATGTGAGTTTTAAACTTCAACAATTGACAGGAATTTTAGAATTTAGTAGTATAAGTAGTTTTAATGCACTTGTGAAGTTGATTTAATTGTAATATATTTTTAAAAAAATTGACTCTTAATTGATTTATACATCATGTGACTGTATTAATTACTTAAATAATACTGTTGGGAAATGTGTGTTTATTTCTGAAGAAGTTGCTACATTTGGGCAATGAAAAGCGCTTAAAGTTAATCGCATTCTGTGTATTTTCGTTACAGCTTGTGGGCTGTTTAGTCTTTGTGTTGTTGCTGGCTACTTTTTGAGTTTTCAAATCTGCAATGCAAATTGTGGCCTGCTACAGATCACCCTCCATGACCCAAGACCACCACTCTGCCTTTCTAGAGACAAAGAAAAACATGAAGGTCCTACCGAATACCCTGATATTGGGCGATTTCATTTACCCTACCGTTAATTGGGAAAACTTCTCAAGTACAAACTCCCAGGTCCAGCGCTTCCTGGAATTTATCAACTCAAATGCTCTAGATCAGCTGGTAAACTCCCCTACCAGAGGTGAAAACATATTGGACATGGTCATCCCCAGCATGGGCGACAGGTGTTCCACACTAGAGGTCAACCTGTCACTGGTAAGATCAGACCATAAACTAATCACTCTGGATGTCCACACCACACCACCACCTCCAACCAAGGAAACCACAGTGAAAAACTTTTCTATAGCAAACTTCACCTTAGTTAAGACAGAGGTGGTAAGTTTCACAGCCCCCACGCTAAAGGATAACAGTGACCAAGATGCAGGAGCCTTTACAAATGCACTCTATGAGCACCTTCAAGGATGCATGGATCATGCCATCCCTAGCAAAACCAAGACTCATTCCGCTAAGAAAAGGAAACCAGTCTGTTGGACCCCTGCCATAAACAGGCTATACAATAGAAGGAGGAAACTAGTTCAGAAAAAAAGCAAATCCCAAGAAGGAAAGACATCCCTGATCAGTATCAGTAAGAAACTAAGGTCCCTCATAAAATCCACCAAGGCTAACTTTGAAAGAAAAATAGCCAATGATTCGAAAGATAATCACAAAGCCTTCTTTAGCTATGTCAAGAATCTAAGTGTCAACTCGCAGATATGCTCTGAGCTAGTGCAAAATAGCACAAAATATACTGAACCCACTGATATTGCCAACATCCTTGCAGATAGATTCAGTGCAAACTTCATCTCCCTCTCACCCCCAAAAGGGCCCACAATAATACCAGAAAAGTGTAGTGTCCCAGAAATCACAGATGCACAGGTGAAAACAGCCCTATCAAAAGCCAAAAGCACAGTGTCAATGGGGCCAGATGGTGTCCCAGGCTGCGTCTTGCACTAACTACAGAATGAACAAACTCCCCACCTAAACACACTCTTCAACCTCAGCCTCCCCACAGGCTATGTGCCCATAGAATGGCGCACAGCAATGGTTATTCCACTCTGCAAAGGAGGGGCCACAACTGACCCTGGTAACTATCGCCCCATAAGCCTGACTAGCCTAGTCTGCAAGGCTATGGAGCGCATCATCATGGAACTCATTAACAAAGACATTGGGAACCTCCAAACACTTGACCTGATCCAGTTTGGCTTTGTTAAGGGCAGATCATGCCTAATACACCTGGTTGACTTCTTCGAGACAGTCACCAAGGCCATAGATGAGGGGAAGGTAGTTCACTCAGCTTACCTTGATCTCGCCAAGGCGTTCGACACCATTCCTCACTCGGGTATTATAGAAAAACTCACCAGCCTGAACATAAACCCCTACGTCATGAGATGGGTTGCCAACTAGCTTACAGACAGAACTCACACGGTAAGAATAGCGGGCTCCATGTCCGACTCTAAACCAGTCACAAGTGGTGTCCTAATAGGCTCGGTCCTGGGACCCTTACTGTTCAGCATATACTTTTCAGAAGTACAGGCAAACACAGGAGGACTATGGCTAACCAGGCTCGCTGATGACTGCAAACTGGGAGCCATAATTGACCCTCCGGCTGACATGGACATTCTCCAAAAGGGCCTTACTGAGACGGACTCCTGGTGTCAAAGTCATGGTCTCAAGCTAAATGCCAAAAAATGCATAGTCATCCTGTTTGGGAAAAACAAAACACCCATGAATTACCACATAGGTGGCAGCCCCCTTAATACAGAAGAGGTAATAAGAGATCTGGGGACCCAGGTAGATAGTAATCTCTCCTTTGACGATCATATTGCCAAAGTAGTTAGGAAATCCTTCTATGAAGCCCATCTAATTACTAAAGGGCTAGCATCTAGAAATAAAGAGGTTATAGTGCCCCTCTATTCGGCACTCATCAGACCCATCATAGAGTACAATGCCCCATTTGGGATGTACCTCACAAGACACTTCCAACAGCTGGAAAGACCACAAAAGTACCTCACCAAGAGGATTACTGGTCTCAAACATATGTCCTATGCAGCCTGACTGGAAAAACTCCAGCTGTACTCAGTGCATATCGCTTACTCAGAGGTGATCTCTGCCTGACTTACAAAGCCATGTCCAACTCAGAATTGATGGACATGCTCCACTTAAAGAAATCCAAGTCACTGCGAGCCATTCGCTCTAGTGAGCTAAACCTCACCACAACAATAAATAGAACATGCTGGAGGGATAGATTCCTGTTACAGAGACTCCCCATGCTTTGGAAAAAAATTCCTAACTACATTAGGCAGAGCCCCTCACTAACACTCTTCAAGAGAAACCTTGACGAGTGGATGGGTAACTGAAAATACACCCCTGGGATCACTTCTTTGGCTCTTCTTGACAGAGTCTTAGTTAATTAATCAATGGGGCGGCGAAAGCTGACACACTCTGGCTAGGCTTATAAATGCCCTCGGGCAGATAGCCTAGTGCCTACCTATGAACATCTCTGTACTCCGGGATTTTTGAAATTCGCACTTCTGGGGTTTTGGAATTTTGAGCTTTCGGCTTTATAATCTCAGGATTCTGAAATTCGATATTTCAGAATTTCGGGATTATAAAGTGTTCCTATAGAGATATATATATATATATATATATATATATATATATATATATATCTATATATATATATCTATATCTATATATCTATATATATATATATATATATATATATATATATATATATATATATATATATATATGTATATATATATATATATATATATATATATATATATATATATATAGAGATATATATATATATATACACCCACACACACACACACATATATATAGATAGATAAATAAATATGGCTACATACACACATACATGTTTGCGTATCTATACATGTCATAAATATCTGCATGTGTAAATATAAATATGCGTACACATATATACAAATCCTTCTTACCCTTCTTCTCAGAACAGTGTATATGTTTAGACCTACGTGCATTCATCTGTATACAAAGATATACCATCTTTTAAGCAGCAGAAAGCATTGACTGTTTCACCCACATTTGCATATAGCAGCATAAAATATTTTCACCGATTAATAGGATGTCTGTGAAAGTATATGCTACATTGCACTTTGATAACCTTGTAAAATGTCAGATCAAAACATACCATTCATAGCTTTGGAGATGCATATTAAATTTGTCAGTAACAAATATGCTGTGGAAAAATCGAACTCTACTTCACTTTTGTGCCATGCAGCATTCATAAGTAAGGATTGATATGGTGCGCCTTTTTGCTGGAAACATAGGAGCATAGAAGGTAACTAGGCTAATGGCCCTGGGATCCTTACAAGCCTAGCTAAGAGTTTATCCCAAAAAAGAAACCTCAGTCAGCACCTGCCACCCCTGTCAGTGAGGGACAAAGTGGAACCCCTGGGACAAATTTGTGGTTTCCCAACCACTCATCAAGGTTGGTCTTGAGGGTCAGCAACGTACTCTGTTTGACATGTATGGGTAGTTGATTCAAGAGATGGGGCAGCCTCTGGAAGACAAACCTGTCTGTCCAGCAGGTTTTGTTAATGTCGCATATTAGATTTAGGCCTTTGAGTGGGTAATCCTTGAAGAGTTAGACTTACTGATATGGGGCATTTCTAGTAGGGCAGGTTCTGAGAATGCTTTGTAGGCAAGACACAGATCACATCTGAGCAATCTGTATGATACCGAGTAGAGTGATAGTGATTTGAGCCTGTCCATATAGGACAGGTGTTGGAGGCCATGGATACTCTTTGTGAGGTATTTCTGTGGCCTTTCCAGCTGGTGCAGGTGTTTAGAGAGGTGCATACCAAATGGGGTGTTGTACTTATTGGCCTAATGAGGGAGGAGTACAAAGAGGTAATAACCTCTTTTTTTCTGGATGCAATCTTTTTACTTAAAAGATGAACCAAGTAAAAGGCTTTTCTGACCACTGCTGCTACATGGTTAAATGTGAGATTGTTGTCAGCCTGTGTACCAAGGTCTCTCACCACAGGTTATGTGCTTAGGGGGTTGCCATCGATGTGGTAATCAGTAGGGGCTGTGATTTTGCTGAATGGTATCATAATGCATTTTTGGCATTTAACTTAAGACCATGACATTGGAATCAGTCATTTGTTTGATGATGCTTGAGTGGAGGATTGTGTCAAAGGCCTTAGCCAAGTCAAGGTGAGCTGTATGTACTGAATTTCCCTCATCCAGGGCCTTGGAGAAAGCCTCAAAATGTGAACCAGCTTCAACAGGCAAGATCTGCCCTTGACAAATCTGAAATGGGTGGGAACAAGTGCTTGGAGATTGCCTATGTCCTTGTTTATGAAGTCCATAATAAAATGCTCCATGGCTTTATAGATCAGATTTGTCAAGCTAATGGGTTGATAGTTTCCAGGGTCAGTAGTGGCACCACCATTGTGCAAGGGGATGACAAAGGCAGTTCTCCACTCTGTTGGAATGAAGCCATCTGTGGTTGAATAGGGTGCTCAATGGCAAAGATAGTTCTTGCTGGAGATGGTGCAGAATACAGCCTGGGATACTATCAGGTCCCATGGGAGCTGTGTCCTCTGCCTTGGATAGGGCCTTTAACACTTGCGTGCATTTAAAGCACCCATGATAAACAACAGGGCACAGCCCAGGTCTTAACCGAATGAATACCTTTGCTAAAGTAGATCTACTACAGCTATAGATTTTTGTTGGTAACATTCTGTTACAGGACACAACTTCTCTATGGCACAATGTGCAACTGACATAATTTTTGATGTGCATGGGTGTCAGTATTTATTGTGTTTTTGCTAATGGGCAAAACATACTTCAATGCCTTATTAGACAATGAACAATATATTAATGTACATTTGTTACCTAGCAAAAACAAGTACATCACTTCATGGCAATATAGCAAGCTGTCATAAAACACTGACTAAATAAAAAATGGTCACCATCTTGTTTATGAGTAGAGGAAGACACAGAAACGGCTGCTATATCCAGTTTAAAAACTTTTACTTCAGTGCACAAACAGTAACATAAGTGCTTTCACCAAATAGGCATCATCAGGTGTAGCAGCCATTTCTGTGTCTTCTTCTACTTATTGTTCATTGGATTTTGTACTTCAGACACAGTGTGTGAGCCAATTCTTCGTGGTAGTGCTTTTATCAGTTTTTCTACCATCTTGTTTATGTTTGCTAAACATGACTTTCCTTTTTGGTGACCAATCCATAAAAAAGAAAGTAAATAAAAAGAAACAGCAGCAATTTCAAAGACTCACCCTTTTACTTTCCCCTCACTAAGAGTGGCATAAGTGCATAGAAAAATGCATTTGGTGAGGTAGAAAAAATAATGCAATTATGTGTGCGTGTGTGTGTGTGTGTATGTATTCATGCATGGTGTGAGTATGCATGATGCATATATGACTGTATGTGTGCATGTGTCTGTGTGTGTGTGTGTGTGTGTGTGTGTGTGTGTGTGTGTGTGTGTGTGTGTGTGTGTACGCACACGTGTACATATATGTGTGAAAGAGATTGAGAAAGAAAAGCAGACAGAGACAGTGTGTGTGGAAGTGAGAGACATAGAAAATGCATCCCCCTCAACTTCTTCGCTCAAGAATTTTGACAGGGACAAATTTTAAATATGTCCCCAAATGTACTTAATATAGAAATAAAGGAAGAAGCTTTCCATCAACAACCCCTCCCTGAAGAATAAATAGCATAAAACTTTGCTTTGTTAATCAACTGTAATCCTCAGTGATCTACGAGAAAATCAAATATTTTCTATGGATAAAGGATAAATATGAGGCAAAATCAGCAATGTTCTACAAAATCCAGTGGAGATCAGAGGCATTTGGGTGACTGCAATGCCTTGCACTATATGACTTTTTCATTCATATGAACACGAGAAATCTGAGGGACACTCATTCAAGAAACTGTCTATAATTGTTGTCTGCATATGTGTGTGTGTGTGTGTGTGTGTGATATATGGAAGTGTCTGTCTGTCTCTGAGCCCATCTATATGTGTGTGCACATGACTGTCTGTCCGGCTGTGAGTCTATCTGCGTTTGAATGTGTGTGCCTATGTATCTGTCTAAGTCCATCTATGTGTGTGCATTTGAATGTGTCTGTGTCTGTGAGTCCATCTATGTGTTTGTGTGTGTCTCTCTCTCTATGCATGTGTGTGTCTCTCTCTGTGCGTGTGTGTGTGTGTGTGTGTGTGTGTGTGTGTGTGTGTGTGTGTGTGTGTGTGTGTGTGAACGTCTGTTTGTGAGTCTGTGTGTGTGTGTGTGTGTGTGTGTGTGTGTGTGTGTGTGTGTGTGTGTGAACATGTCTGTCTGTGAGTCCATGTGTGTGTTTCTGTGTGCATAAATTAAATAGTTACATAATATATATTTCAGATGGGCATCAGCCATATGTTGCAGTAATGCAATCATTACATAATTTTTCCTGGTGCTATATAACATTTCAGAGAAAATATATTTATTTGTCATTATTGATGACTGGTTAGTTGCAATGCTTACACTTTTATCCCTGTTCATAAATGATCCACACCAGAGCACATGTTGCAAAGATAACATGAACATCATGTAGAAATCAGAATGAATAGAATTTTTTAGATGCTACCTGGCATAGTTTTTGTGTTTCTAGCTATCTTACACATGAACAAGAATCCATATGTGGTCACTGAATGTGAGCTAAAGGAACTAATAGTCCACTCTCTCATTCAGTTTGGGAGTCTGTAGGGGAATAACCCTTCACAGGCTTTACAATAGGTGGAGACCTGTGGCATGTACATGGACCCCAGTTTGCATGTATACACAGACCCAGGTGTGTATGACATTACTCAGGCAGTATAGAGCGAAGGAATTTTGAGCTGGCATGTAAGAAAACTAAAGCAGATGCAATGCAAAGAAACTTGAACAATGTTTAGCCAGTAAGGGGACCTGAATTGTCTCTCACAAGGAAAATACGGAGTTATGTGTAATTTAAAGGGAGTAGTGTAGTTTTGAATCCCAGATACAATCCTGATAAACTATACAGTCATATCTTAACTGATTGCATAGATGTTTAAATGCTTATAAAAACTCAGAGAATATCATTTGAAATAATAGCGCTAATAGTTAACAGATATGTATTTCTTTTGTATTTTATTATTGCTGTTAGCAGCATGTTCCATTAGTAGCCCATGAGCCAGTGACACACACACGGGGAATCTCCCATAAGCAAGACATAAAAATATCAGAAGAAAAGTTCCAAAAGTACATAACATACCAGTCATAGTTTACTGAGGGGTATTTCACCAACATGATGGCTCTACCTCCTTACACTTATTTTTAAATACGCTCTCTCTAATGTAGCACTAACTTGAAGGAAAAGGAAACATTAGAAAAATGAAACACCCTTTTCCCTTTATTCTAAGTCAGACAGCTGCAGACATAGCATAACTGAACATTTGGCAAACTGCTGTTGGCATATAATTACAGAACATGAGTCAAACAGCTGTGGACATAACATTAATGCTCCCTTTTATTTTTTATTTAATTTGTTTTATTTTATTTGACATTTGTTGACCAGGAAAGTCCGACTGGATTGGGAACCCATGTTCAGTGGAGGCCTGGGGAGAAAATCTCAGACTAAAAACATTTGATAATATATAATGTATAAACATTTGACAAAGTATTAGTACAATGGTCATTGCATTTACATGCAGGTGCATAGCTTACAACGTTACAAGATGGCACTATTGGCTTAGGCATTTGAGTTTCAATACCTACAGTAGTTAGGCAGCCTGGAAATACAGAGATAAGTAGGTTCATTCAGTTAGATTATCTAATTCCAGTGATGGTATACATTATAAAGAAAGTCAGTCTATTTGCAAAGGACATCTACAGGCTTACTTAGGTAGAATTTAGGCTGACTTGTCTAAACATGGGCTAAACTCTTGACAAGGCTTATAAGGGCCTCAGGGCCAAATAGCCTAGTAACTTCCTATGATCCTATGACTGCAGGTAGAACTTTATAAAAAGTGAATAAAAGAAAGTAAAGGTTAGCTAAGATGTCCATTAAGTCTAGGCGTTAATTAGAGGAGAGAAAGGGGGGATCTTAATATTTGTGGTTAGGACTCCGTTAATCAGACAGTTGTGTCTTAAGAGGAGTGGAGGGGAGAGGGGGAAAAAGGATGGTAGGATAAAGTAGGACAAAAAGGAAAAGGGGGGAAGGGGTGAGGAGGAAATTATAGAAGAATTTAGGGAGTGGAAGGTGGGGTGGTGGGAGGCTAGGTAGATTGGAACAGGGTTTCTATGTCTTTTTGGAGCAGGCACAGATGCTTGTATCTTGGAAGTGTATTTAGAGTGAGTTTAAAATTTTTGTGGTTTGCTATTTCTCTGATATCTGCTAGTAAGGCATTCCAGTGCTAAGCTACTTTGTAGAAGTATAGACACTGTCCAGCTTTTTTCTTTGGTCTATGTAGGGTTACTAGTTGTTTATCTTCAGATCAGAGGGTCTGGGTGGGTATGTAGGTTTGGAGGTGAGTTATGTGATGAACAAGTATTTGAGTTGGTATATAACTTTGTGTACCATACTGAGTTGTTGGTGGTCTAGGAGTTGTGGGAGCTTGAGCCAGTTGAGGGTACTGAGAATTGTGCAATGGTGTGCATTATGGGGTGCATTTATAGCAAATGTACCAGTCCTATTATAGCACGATTCCAATTTTTTTTTTTGGGTAATTTGAATGTTTGTCAGATTCAGAGCAGCATAGAGGAGAGAGGGAGCAAGTAAGTAGCAGCAAGGGTGGTTTTTGTGATTGAGCTCATGAGTTTTTGTGCCGGTATAGCAATCCTAGTTTCCAGTAAGATTTTTTATTACATTTTGAATATGTAGATCAAAGGAAAGCCTATTATCTATGGTTGCTCCTAGTAGTTTGACTTGGGAGATGACTTCTAGTTGAGTTTTGTTTAGAGAAAACACCTTAAATTCAGTTGAGAGATGTTTGGGTGCGAAAAGATGGAGTTTAGTTTTATTTGGGTTTAGCAGGACCTGGGCATTGTTTAGCCAGGTGTCTATGAAAGGGAAGGTGGTTTGGGTTAGATGCTAGAGGTGTTTTATGCTGTTGGAGGAGGAGATAATAATAGAATCGTTGATGTATTGTATCAGGGAGTTTTGGTGGGAGGCGGAATGAAGGTTGTTAACAAATATGTTAAAGAGTAATGGTCCAAGAATGGATCCTTGAGGGACTCCTGTGTTGTTAGGTAGAAGGTTGGAGAGGGTTCCCTGCCATTTTACACATTGTTGTCTGCCTAAGTAACTGTTCAACCATAGTTGAGTAGAAGGAGAAAGACTGAGGGAAGAGAGTTGTTGCAGTAGTTTTGGGTGGGAAACAGTGTCAAAGGCCTGTGATAGATCAAGAAATATTATGGATGTTAGTAGTCCAGCATCCCTGGCTTTGTTGACTGTATCTGTGAAGAAGAGTAATACAGTGGTTGTACTATGTGAAGGTCTGAAGCCATGTTGGATGAGAATGAGTATATTTTTTTGTAGGGTGTGATTAAGTAGCTGTTTCTGTATGCATTTTTCTAACAGTTTGGATAGAGGAGATAATATAGTGATGGGGTGATAAGTGGAAATGTCGAAGCACTTACCCCCTTTGTGTAGAGGGGTTATTATGGATTTTTCCAGAGGGAGGGGATGTAGGATTATAAGATGGATTGGCTGATAAGTATACTGACAGAATAAGCTATAGCATCAGTGGCTATTTTTAAGTACTCTGGGTGGAGATCGTCAGTGGATGGAAAACAAGGTTTTAGTTTGAGGAGTAACCTATGTACATCTTGAGTGGGTACAGGTTGAAGAGTAAGGAGGGGAAGATGTTGGTGAGCTGTGGATGTGACGTGTGGGAAATGGGAAGATGAGGAGGGGTACTGTGTGTTAGTTTGGGAACAGCTGGGGTTGTGCAGAAGGTGAAAGTTTGAGGCTGGTTGGAAAAATTGAGTAAATTGACTATGCTCTCTATGAAATGTGTATTGAAAGCTTCTGCTATTTGGGATGGGGTATTATCAGTGGTAAGAGATGGGTTCTCTTTGGTCCCAGGGGTAAGGAGCTGAGAAATGGCATGCCACCATTTTTTATTGTTTTTATGGGAGATTAGCTGTTGGGAGAAATGGATCTTCTCATCTTTATCTTTTTTTTTTTTTTGCTTGGTTATGTAGCTGTCGATACTTTCCAAAGTTTTTGTTATTTTTGTTTTTTTGCCATTCTTGCCAGGCTTTGTCTATAGAAGGTTTTTAGTCCTCTTGGTTAGCCAAGTAGCATGATTATTTTTTACTCTCTTGGAGTGGAGGGGGGTTGGGTTGTTAAGGGTATCTAGGAATATTTTGTTGAAGAGGCTGACGGCTTCATCTAAGGGTAGGAATTTTTGTATGGACCAGTTTATAGAGTTTAGTACTGAGTTATATTGGAGTTGGTCAAATTTAGACAAATTGTGTGAGGTTCTATAGATGTGGTTTCTGGGGGTGTGGGAAATCTTTTCCCTTTATTTTGAGTCAAACAGCTGTGAACATAGTATTCCAGTCCCCTTTTCCCTTTATTCAGACTCAAACAGCTGTGGACATAGCATTACCATGGCAACTGTTGCACTGAAGTGCAAACAGTATGCATCTTTGCATAATGATACATGATATTTCAAGTGTTAATAAAACCTTACATGATAAAAGGTAGTGTTCTACCAAAATAGCCTCCTTTTGGCTTATCTTGGAATCATGGACTCCTTTTATTTTAGAAGCCGGACTTATTTTGGGTATTCATATCTTCCTGCACATGCAATTACTTTTTTTCAAATAACATGTCAGATATAACTGCTAAATGCTAGCACTGAGTCATCCATTATGTTAATGATGAGGGCTATTTTTCCAACTTATGTACCATATCAGTGACTAAGGACATTTCATGGACAGAATTGTTATGGCTGCTGCCTGCAGGTATTTGTTCTTATGTGGTTACAGCAACCTCTGTTGATTTTTACTGCATATTATTCCCAGAGTCCCAGTCACCTGATTCCCCTTGGGAAGCTGTTGTGTTTCAATAATGAATTTGATTTCCGAAGCTAACATTTAGATAAAAGCATTAATTTCAGAAAATATGCATGCACACAGATGTATATGTATGTATGGAGTCTATTTATCTATTGGTCTATATTGATGCATTTATATCACTTAATCTAAATTCAATATATCTAAAAGCATTTAATCTAAAACTCAAACCATGTAAAAAACATGCACACCTCCCCTACCCCACCCCCTGCTGCTAAATTCAGAATATGGGTTGGGATTAAGGGGGGGTTTTGGCTCGGATTAATATGCATTAGTAAAATGGAGCAGAGTGGGCTATCGTCATATCTCCTGATTATATAACCCGAAATGTGTCCTCTCCTCAACTTGCATGACAAATTCTTAGGTCAATGTTCCAAAGATTTTCTGGTGTATCTACACTCATTGCAACTAAATTAGTATAGATTAAAATCTCAAAGATACAAGATCCAAATTTGGTTAATAAAGGTAGACATGTTTTTGAAGCTCATCTGCATCGATTTTCACATTACAACACATACAGATTACTACATGCTCCAAATTAAACTAAATAATAATAATAATCTATAATCATAAAGATACAAACCACATACTTATATTGATATACTCACAATATGAAACCTAGAACAAATCCAACAATATATCCAAATTTTTAACTTCCTCTTCTATGGTGGGAATATCTGCTATTATTAAAGCACCACACACACTTGCCTCCTCATACCAGATTTTGGGTAGATGTAAAAAAAATCACCTAAGAGACTAAAAGCACCCCGGTTCACTAGAAACACTATAGAGAAATATGTACATATCACTCTTTAGTCATATTCCCCTTGAATTCTCTACCACATAGCTTTTCTACAATTCATTGATTCAATACTTAGTATCCCTGATTAATTAATTTATTAAATATTAGCCATCAGTTTTCCTGTGCCTTGTAAATCCTTCCAGATCATGTTAAAATATCTGTTGAAACTATTCAACGTTCAAGTCTCCATGAAAACTGTAACTCAAATACCACTAATTATATGTAAGCAACAATCACAATTCAAACATCTATCATTCAATCCATAATCCTCTTTTTTCCCATTTTTTGCACATGGGGTGAAGGTGTCACATCAATTGTGACCATCATCTTGAGCCAGTGTTCACAACCTAGGATGGCTAGCCCTGCTACGGTAACAATTGTGACTTGGAAATAAATATATTTTTTTTATAACATGGCTTAGGTCCCTCAAATGAATCTAATTTAACAATCTAATGCAGTCATATCCAAAAACTTTTTTCATGTATCACAAATATACATTTGGTGAGAGCTGCTATCTTTACAGTCGCTGGCATTGCTCTCATTGAAAATAAATGCACAGACCATAGTCCATTCAAGCATGGCTACCAGTTTTCTGTATACATCGTCTACTCAACCCATATTCCCTTAATAGACATTCCTGATCTCATGGTCATTTTTAATGATTTAGCAGAGAAACAAAGTGGCAGGAAATGTATTGTAAACTCTGTTTGCAAAATACAACTTCAACATAACCTGTGCTACAAAACAAAAAAACAGCACCCATCTAATATTATGTAATTCAGATGTATCACCATTAAATCCAAATACATGGATCATGTCACCATCAGGTGGTATCACCATCTAGTGGAATTATCCACAACAAAGATTATCTGTGATACAGCACCTTCAGTCAACATAGAAGTCCCTCATCTTAGTTGTGTGCAGCAGCCAGTCCTTGCACTGCACTCATGAGGCTTGCTTGTCAGTATTTAACATTTGAAGAGAGGAAAGCATTATATTGAAGACCTTTCCCTTACAGCAAGTGACTGCTGCTCATCATTTATTATCCTGCTGAAAAGTGAGAGGATCCCTTTTGCCACCTGAAGTTTGGTTCAAATGGAAATATTGTAGCTATATTAATGCACCTTCTGTCTCTCTGAACGTCATGTCACTTACACGAAAAAAGAGGTTAAGGGTAACTGTTTAAAACAGAAAAGAAAAGCCTTCTTTTGAGTAAAAGAATTGTCATGGTCAGCGCTGACTTGTTAATATCTTCACAGCAGGTGTCATTGCATCTTCCATAGCAAAGACATACTTCTATAGTGCATATGTTCCAAAATGAGCTGTAATTTGGCAAGGAGTCCTTTGGCCTACCTGTCTGAGCTGCCATGGTATGTAGTGTGAGTCATCTCTGGAATTCCCTGCCTAGCCCAGTGACAATGTCTTAACAGAGACAGACAGTTCTTGTCTTTCAATACTTCAAGGACACCAATCAATCTCAAGTTGTTGTGGTGAGCCCTGTCTTTTTTGGTCAGTTAAAGTATCTTCACCACAATCAAGTCCTGCCTAGGAAACTACGTTTAAGCACAACATTTTCATCTGAGAAAGACTGAATGACATTGGCATGTTTATTAAGTATGGAGTTGTCAACTTCATGAAGTCAGTTGATGTTTCACTGTACGTAATCCTCCATTCTCTGCTTGTACACCACCATAGAGGCTTTATAGTTCCTGAATGTACACCACCATAGAGGCTTTATAGTTCCTGAATGATCACCTTCAGAAATACCTCAGGCTTCTCTTGCCCATTCTTTTAGCTGGGCTGCATAATTACCAAACTCAGTAAAAATGATGAAAATCTACTACTGAGGTGAACCAGCAAAACTGATCACCTCCAAAAATGAAGCCACAAATACAAAAAGGAGCCAACAAATCTTTTAATACATCCAAACAGACATAAAATGAACTTTAAGCACAGGAATTCACTGTTGGCCTTTTTGGCTGGTACTAGCATACAGACTTTTTCAGAATATAAATTGTTCACAAAAGCACCACATTTACAGCTATATCAATTAAATAGATTAATCAGTTAAAAATGAACAATAGAATTAAATAATTAGATATTCTCCGTAAAGGAAAAGTTGTTGGTATATGCCTATAGTGTATTTCCACCTTTGTGTTGACCCATTTAAAATACATTAATGAATTTTAATAAAACTTTTAATTAGACTTTTTTTAAGTAAACATTTTAAATAAACAAGTAAAACATTCAAGAAATAAATATATAAGAAAAGATTTCAATATAAAAATGCACAATGACTCTTGAAAATATTTCAATATAAAAATGCACAATAACTCTAAAATAATACGACTTTAAAATACACCAATTGCAACCTTAATAGGAAGGATATTTTAGAGGCTGAGGAACAAGCTTGAATTATAAGATTTGATGCCACACAGATCCCTAGTATCAACTTTAAAGAAAAAAGCCTTTAAACTACAATCCAGGCAACCCTATTAAGGCCAGTACCACATGAAAAGCCAATAGTGAATTCCTGTGCTTAAAGTTCTTTTCAAGTCCATTTTGGATTTATTAAAAGATTTGTTGGCTCCTTCCAAGTTTGTGGCTTCCTTTCTGGAGTTGGTCAGTTCTGCTGGTTTGCCTCAGTAGTGAATGTTCATTGTTTTTATTGAGTTTGGTGTTTTGGTTAATCCACTAACTGTTATACTGCGGCCCACATAATTAGCTGAACCATTTTCTCCTTGTGTTACTTCAGACCTGCATATTTCTACCATAGTTTTTGTTTTGTTCCACTTCTCCTTGTCAACTGACAGCATGCACCTGTGATGTTAGGGTGATGGTACCCAGAAGAAGTCATCATTTAGACAAGAAAAAGGGGTAGTTCACATTTTTTTTTTGCATTTCCTCCCTGAATCCTGACTGTGCATACTTGGCTAAGAACCAGAGAGAGATATGCAAAGGGACATCCATGAAGGGGCATTCCCCTCACTTCTGCAAGTACTTTTTCCTCCAAATGGCCCTGCCCTTCTCCCTGAAGCATGATCAACATTCTTTCCAGCTTCTGCCAGGAAGTCTATACCTCACAATTTGCCCACAAAGACACACAGACCCCTCCCACCTCTCAAGAGAGGGGAGCAACTCACTCCCTTTCACTACTATACCTCACTGCCTAGCTCTTACTGTGTCAAGACAATTAAATGCATCCAGGTCATCTGGGTCACAGTAAGGACTCCAGGATTCTGCACCATGAAAACAGACATGTATAGGTTTTATTTATTAACTACACCCTCTGAGTATGGGTTATATTAATCATTTAGACCCCCATGGGTATAGATTATGTTAATTAGTTACTTTAGCACTCCCATGCCTAGCTTCTCCATTACAGACTTTAACATGATTAAGTGATTCCAGTTGACATTCCAACATCTGTTATTAACCTTGCTTCTCTCTCATATTGAATGCACTGCATGGGCTCTTATTACCTCAGATATATTATCTTCAAATGCTATCCTACAGGTCAAACCCTCTCACCCTGATGGAGATATTCTGCTTTCTTTCTCTCCCTCTCTGTCAGTCATGTACCATGCTGTGATAAATAGAGGTACTGCCAGAACAGCTAGCTGGAATTCTGTAAATAATTATATGTTATTTGCAAATTTCAAACTGATTTATATAAGATGCTTGTGTTACAAATGTATTAGAACTGTATTTCATGCGTATATCGAACTGATTTGTACAGACGTTTGTGTTCAAAATGTATTTGTAAAGTGCTTGTGTTTAAAATGTTTTCACAGTGTGCCTCACTGGAGAGAACAGAAATGTACATGCATTATTGTAACTGATTAAACGTATATGTTTTAATAGAGGAAACTGGAGGGTTAAGCTCAGTCCAGCAAACTTTAGAAAAATATCTGAAATCGTATCACTTTATAGACCAGGCCATAAAGATGCTATCTCACAGGTTTCAATGCAGCCAGAGACACAAAGTCTGTACTAGGAAGCCTTCTGTATTGTCTTTGGGGTGAATTAATTATACTCTGGAAGCATGGAGGTGCGCAATTGGTTTATGACTTCCAGCACCTGCCAAAGATCTGAGCAAAAGCCCTTGTGTGTGTATTTTTACAGGTAGGTGCTAAGTCCTGCCAGCTTCCAGCAATGCAGGTTTTGCATGGGAACTAGAAGTCAGATGACCAGAAATTAAGTCATTCTGCGAGCTGTCCCAGCAGTAATATTTTAGATATTATTTTGAGAAGTCTCTTAGTAAGACTGAAAATTATGTATTCTGTCTTGGGCCTGACAGCAAGAAGAACCATTCACCACATTATCCGCCTTGCTCTATTACATATGTTATCAGGGTATAGTAACTCTTGTATATACAGTCAGGAATATAGTGAAGCTTAATTTAGATATTGTTTTTCTTTATTTGTCTGAACCTGTCCTGCAATGTTTTTTTAAATAATTCTTGTGGTTTTGAACTCTGATGTTAATGTGAATATGTTCTTAGTATTTTGTTCTTCTTTTATTATTTATTATTAAAAATATTTAAACGTTTCATTGTAGCTGATCCTTGTAGAGACATTTAAGTTTTGAGAGTACTTGCATATTTATATGGTGACACTGCATGGGCCACTCCTTATAGCATTGCTCTTGGTCAAACTACCATTTGTGTTAATATTAATTTCACTCAGTATAGTGGGTACCCTTGGAAGAGCCTTAAGGTAGCTGGCCAGGGGTTCTGGTGGCAGTGGTAACTACCTTATGGTCTGGGCAAAAGGGTGCATAGCTAGTAAACCTGTGCCAGCCTTTCCGAGATATGCGTGTGTGTGTGTGTGTGTATATGTGTGCAAATCAAATCGAAAAGAGAGTGTGTGTGTGTGTGTGTGTGTGTGTGTGTGTGTGTGTGTGTGTGTGTGTGTGTGTGTGTGCGCGCGTGTGTGTGTGTCAGCTACTTGGACAGGGACATGAAGCATTGGTTGGACAGAGAGAGTGTTGGAGGGCTTGGCTTAAAACCCTGGCTAAGGACTCAGCTCTGTAGCTGTGCCAGTGGGGAATCTTACTAGAGATCTGGAGAAAGAAGGAGAATCCATCCCTGGACTGACTGTGGTCTCTGTGTGCTCTTAAGGGAAATTGCACTCGATGAACATATCTGCATCTGCAAATACTGTGTGTGTACCTGTTATCCTCACAGTGAATGTTCCTCACAGTTGCCAGTGGAGAGGATTGAGACTCTTTGATAACTGGTCCAGTGGTGGGTTGTCACACATGCTATCAGCAGTTTCTGTATGCCTGTGCTTGTACCTGGCCTGCATTCTACCATTTTACAGAACAGTGTGTTTTATTGCCTTTAAATTTTCAGAATTACATTTCATGTAATCTTTGCCCTAAATCTGTTGTCTCTTGAATTTCTTTACACGTTTGCCAGTGAATAGATAAACATTTGTCTGGTCAATATAAGATAAGTTATGACTAGATGCTTGCAGTGTATACAAGGCAGAAGTCACACAATTTATGCATCAGGATATGGCCAAGGTGATGTTCAGCCCAATCATTAGTATATTTGCCACAAAACATGTAGGGGGCTGTCCGTCAAAAGATATTGTTTATCTTTTTTGTTATGTTTTCATGATTTTTTTCACAGTTGTAGTTGTTGACTACATAAAGTCAACTAGATAACCATTATCTCTTTTGTAAAGAACAATGTATTTGTGATAATATGAAAATGCCAAAGGCACAGCCATGCATTATGGTTCACATAGTGATTACTGTGGCAAGCATTCTGGAAGCACTTGCATTGCAGGAGGGACATCATCTTCATACAGCCAAAGCATCTTTATTTAAACTACTTCTAAATGTTCTATGGCTACCTAACACCGAAAAAGTATTTTAATGCAGACCTACTATTGCTTATTAACTTTACTTCACAAATGTCAGGAAAAAAAAAAAAAGAAAAACACATTGCAGTAACTAAATCTTACTAAATGAGGTCCGTGGTCCACTGAGCAGTATTCATGTCAGGTAGCTCTATACCTGATTTTAGATATGCATAGATGTTGTGCCTGTGCACGTGTAGTAACAGAGGGCCGAAAATGTCAGTAAATGGAAATGAGTTTGAGCACACCTCTGAGCTGTCCACATTTTTCTAGAATGGGCATGTTTTTGCCTCATATTTTTGGTCTGTTCCACATAAAATGTGTGTTTTTCTATTAAATAACTGATGACTGAATTCAAAATACGATGACAGATATTTCTGTTTCAGACATCATATTTTTATGAAAATGCATGCTAACACAAAACCCATTATTCTAGCTTTTTTAAGTTATTGGGCAATATTTAAAATCTGTCTAGATTTGTGGACATTTGTTCCCCACCCTTATTGTTGGCTTTGCCCAGACTTCTTGCACTAAGCATTTGAGAGGTTTGAATATGAGTAAGACCATTTAATGTGACTGTAACATAAAGGGGAGTGGTTCAGGGTTGGGGGCTGAACAGGTACTTCTGCTGTGAAATCTCTGCAGGAAGCATGAAATGAATTAACCAGCATGTTACAAACATTATATTATTTGTCTGAGTGTGTTCTTGTTTACAGCCTTCTTTTAAGTACTAAGAAAACGGCTAAATGGGTGCCATTTCCTAGTCTTCTTGACATGTTTAGCAGTTTACAGCTTTCAGTTATAAATTTAAGTGCCATTCTAGTCACTGTGCAAAAAGCTACCCAGCAGGAGAATGATCTCTTTAATTAGAAGTCTGCATGAAAGTAAGCATTCAGAAACAGTCATCAAACTGTTCTGCATGGAGCTCAGTGACCTCTCATATGAAACATCTCTGGCAATGACAAACTTGTTAATGTTGGCCTTTTGGAGCTTATAAACAGAATCCCATCAGAAGGAAAGGTCACCTGTTGTCCTTGTCTGTGAAACTGATAGATAGGCATTGTGCAGCTTGGCAGGGATGTAGCTTGGCAGTGCTGGAGAACTAATGATTAACCTTTTGTAATTAAGTATTTGGGTCAGCCCCCTATTACAAGTATGCTGCAGTTATTTAGCCATCATAGCACCCTGTAGCTAATGATTGTCTTCAGTATCATTAGCTAAACAGACAGACATTGTTCAATGCACTGTGTCTACAGAGAAAACAGTGAAGCAGGAAAGCTATGCAACACTTGGAAGAAAGGGGAAGTGTTGTTATGGCTTTGATGGAAATGCTGCACTAAAAATAAAATGGCTGGCTACTCTATACTGTCACATGTATTTATGAATTCATGTCATAATTATGTTGGGCATTTTCTCAAGAGTTTCATACTGCAAGACCAAAGTAGATGGTTTGCTTTGTTTATTAGAAATGATATGCTTTAAGATGCAGCATTCAGATTTTGGAATATATTGAAGTTATGGGAAATAAATATCAAATAAAAAAACATTATGACCTTAGATGTAAATGTCTTTCAGAGAATATAATTTCATGCAAAGTATTATATATACCAGCAATCATAAGCATTGGCCATGGCATGCTTTTATAATTTTTCTGAATAACTGAAATGTGTTTTCTTCATTCCAAAAATGTTAAATATTAAACTATTTAATGACTGTGGAATGTATTAGCATGTAATGGCTGGTTATTTTTGCCCAGTTTATTGACTGCAACACACTTTAGGGATAGTTCTTTACTATCATGTCTTCAGAAAACATTACATCCTTCCTAAACAAAAGCATTAGAGAGCAATTCAGCTCCATGGATTAGTAACAGACTAAATCAAGCCCTTACCTTGCTTGTCACTAAACCACCAGTCTCAAATACAAAAAAATACCTCCTTCCAAATAGAGCCTGACCAATGGTGCTTACTTGCAAACCAGTGCAAGGTGTTAACCAATAAAACCTAAAGCACAGTTTCTGTAACACTTCTTCTTCTTCTTCTTTCAGCTTTTCCTGGTTAGGGGTTGCCACAGCAGATCACTGTCCACTCATGATTGGCAGTGGGGTTTTACGGTGTTGAGTTGCCAGCCAAGCGACCAACCTTACGCAGAAGGCACACACATACATGCACTCATGCCTAGGGCTAATTTAGGTTGTCCAATCCACTTACAGCATGTCTTTGGGATGTGGGAGGAAACCGGAGCACCCAGAGGAAACCCACGCGACCAGAGGAAGGACATGCAGACTCTGCACAGAAGGCATTGCAGCCAAAGATTGAACCGGAGAACCTCTTGCTGTGAGGCGACAACGCTAACCACTGCACCACCATGGCCACCCATTTATTTTGAGTATGGCTACATGTATTTCAAAATTCTGCTCAGCATAAACTAGAAAGTCATTTTTGTGCTATTCCTGTCATTTGTAGCACATAATGTTATGTCCATTCTGCTTACATTTTGCATACTGCTATGGTTTGCAGCACAGTAACTAGTACTGATAGTCTACAAAATGCATTTTTACGCAACACATGCAAAGAGCACTACACAAAAAGGTAAACAACTTTTTGTTTTCATTACCATATTGTAACCATGCTGGGAAAATATATAATCACTTTCAGGGGTGAATTAAGTGTATCTTGGGCTCTGGGTGGTTTTCAAACCATGGGCCCCCGCACTTTTTCCCCCTTTTTGACCACACATAAATGCATACATTCTCTTGGATACACCTTACCAATTGCCTTGACAGACTATTCAAACTGATGTCATTATAATTCACTAATGTCTGTACATATCAGCTATAGCCTTCCATCTGTGTATACCTCAAATGTCCAATTGTTATAAAAAATGGCCGCAGTAAAGCATTCCAAATTGCTTTATACAAATTTATACTGACTGTTGAACTTAATCATGACAGAAGGGTATTTCATTCACATCTGCAAACAGCTCCTTATTCTCAGCATTTACAGCCTCATTGTTGACCGTGTATACCTCACATATCAGACTGTGGTAAAAATAATTAATAATTACATAAACAATAATGTACTTCAAGTTGGTTTACACAAACTCACAGCTGCCAAAGTTTTCATACTTAATTAACACAAAAGCACATTAGTGCTGCAAAGCCAGATTTGTTTAAACTAAGTAAATAAGAGGGAGTAAGTTATTTTCATCCACAGAAAGCAGCACCTACCCATCCACATCAATTAAAGCCACCCAGATGTGTACGCCTCATTGGATTGTGATAAAAAAAATGCCTCTCAACATCTTGCTGCAAGAATCAGGGACAAAGACCCAAAATCGGAAATCCTTTAACCATTTTGAATGTACTTAAAAAGTTAAAATAACTGTTATTGCATTAGCATACATTTGATGAAGACTATGAAGTCTGAAACTCATGTTTGTCATTTAGTAACTGCAATCCTCAGTAATTTGCCAGAAAACCACACATTTTATAAGAAACCATTCAAAAATGAAAGAAAATTGGGGACTGTTGACAACCATTCACACATACAGTAAGGACTAGTTACAAGTATTCCAACATATTTAACACTGATCTACACTAGTCCTGCAACACCGGATGGTTAACTGAGCAACTGACAAGAGGCTAAGTTACCTTCATTCACAAATAGCCCCCAGTAAGCAGTTTAGTCTCTTTGTGACAGCACCTTATCTAACAGTGATACCAATACTACTTAGAATAAGCTTTTACATTCTCTCACACTTTCTGATGAATACAAAGTCAACTCAAACTACAGTTTCTATAACAAAATAAGGTTTTTTACATGGAAATCATAAGAACTTGCAGACAGAAATAAATAATTCTGAAAAGAAAACAAAATGCCCAGACATTTTGCCTAACAACAGGACCCCTCTGTCATAAGTGAGGCATATAGCTGAATTATTTGAAAGAATATTTGCAGTTATACCTTACAGTCTCATGATGTCTATCCATCAAACTGTGACTTCTACTCCTTGTCAATATCCTGATTTTCAAAACCATTCACCTAGAACACGTAGTTTATTAAAACAATTAATAACCATCACAATCTACAAGCAAACTCAAAGATTATCAGTGTTCATGCCTATTTCTCTTTTGGTGTTACAACATTCAGTGTCATTTATTTAATTTATTTTATTTTACATTTGTTAACCGGGGGTGTCTGACTGAGCTGAAAAGGCCCTTTTTCAGCAGAGGCCCTGGGAGAAAAGCTCCACACAGAAAAATTACAGATACATTTAGATATTTAGACATGATCAGTATACACACAAATTACAATAGACATGTTTTTACAGTGGTATGCAGCACAGCAACAGTTACAGTGGAAAGAACAATCAAGGAAATATTAATTTAAAAATAAAGATAATAGATTTGTGGTGTACAGCTGAAATGTGGAACATAGGTAGAATACATACATAGTACACAGGCACAGTACATACATTGTAGATTAGCCAGTGTTTGTGAGTAAGAGTGAAAACTATTATCAAGTATTCTAGATTTACTATGTGTACCTTATCCACTTTCACTAGCCTGGGGAGCAATCATGGCACTGCCAACTTTGCTTGCGACGTTGCCTAATTAGATTTTAAAGGAGGCTTTGGATGATGTGTTTTGTATGCTAGTGGAGAAAGTTCCATGTTTTAGCCACTGAACTACTATATAGTGTGTCTCCAAAGCTATTGTAGCTGTTGGTGACTTCTAGCAGTAGTGTGATTGATGATCTAAGAGGCCTTTTGGCCGAGTGATGTTGTACTAGGGTTTTGAGGTCATCTGTGTGATATATACAGTAACTTTCAACATTCTCCCAAATTCACTTCATCAGTAACCAAATTATCAACCTTCACTGACTAATGTAAAACTCACCTTAAACAAGAATCAGGATATTATAGCTCATGTGGTAGTGTATATTACAATTATGTAAGCATGTTCATACCAAGCAATGCACTTGGTGAGATTACAATAGCATCTAATCTGTCTTTCTTAACTAAAAGCAGTGGTAATTTGAATTGACATAATACTTTTCATTAGTTTGCATTTATGGTACATTTGTCATACTTTTTTCATAAATTGTATTGTAACCAGTTAATGAGAAAAAGGACCAAAAACAGCTGTCTCACTTGCCTCACAACTAACTAAAAAGGCAAAAACAAAAAGAAAAAAACTTCTGTTGTAATGCTCTTGTAACATACATGGAGAGCTGTGATTTTTCTCTAACAAAAAAGGCAAACCTGTTAAGCATCTTTCTGATGTAAGAAAAGTGCTTAACAAACTTTGTAAGGCAACATTCAGCACTGTTATGCTTTACTCTTATGCTAGGGCATATAGAACAGTTACCACAAAACTCTGGCAGGAAACGGAAACAGCTTTAAAAACTATAATACCCCCAGCTGCATTGAAGATCAGTGTTACTTTTGGCTTCTGGCAGTTGTCTGTGATGCATCACTGTCAGCTTTCAGACCTGTAAATCAGTTTCAGACAGAAGTTTATTCCTTTTATTTTTCTTTTAATTTTTCCACTCTCTGTCTTATAGCATATCAGAGCAAGTGGAGCTCCATGTACCACACAGTATGGTGTGAGAGCTCTAAGTGTGTCACAGCTTTCCGAGATGTAACAATGGTGCTCATGTGGATTTCTGTTCTTTTTTAACTGTCACTCTCTCTAAATGATAATACACGGAGCATGTAAAGTCTCATGTACTACAAAGAATTATAGACAAATTTCTCTGGTCATAATCGGGTAATTATACATTTTTGAAACAGATGAAAAAATTCACCTCTTGAACATTGCTTCTCTTTGGTCTCAAGATGAATTTCTTGAAATCAATTTCCAAAAGATGTAACAGCTTTGTTATGGTCAAAGATTTGATCATTATCTTCTGTGTCTTACCGCACTTATTTATGCAAATGAGAAAGCCAAACTAATCATTATAAAAAAAAGACAGCTGTAAAGATATTTGAAGAGAAATGGAGGCAAACACACCCACATATGGAACATTTCACAATACAAAACATAAAATCAAAAGGGGGAACAAAGAACACAATTTTAGTAAAGCAGAAGTTAAACAAACAGAAGCTGAAGTTAGGAATACCTGCAAAGTGAAGGATTTAGTGTAGAAAGTCTCACATAGATTATGTCACAGCATAATGGGACAATGAGCATCCAATGTAAGGCAAAACAGGAGGAGCAGGAGACATCTGAAGAAAAATGTGAGCATGGAAAAGATTTAATATGGTGCAATATTTATGCAAAACTAATCAATACAAAAATGCAGCAACAAATATATTTTAAGGGAACTACAGGCAAAGGCATCTCGATATGAACAATTTTATAATACAAAAAATAAGAAAATTAAAGGGGAGAGTAGAAATGTGAATTAATAATAGAAAAAATAAAGAAATGGAAACTGAAATTATGGAGTACCTGTGACATGACGAATTTAGTAGGGAAAATCCATCAATAGTAACATCAAGGCATGATGGAACAATGAGTTCTCAAATTAAGGAGAACCCATGCAATGAAAAGCATCTGATCAGTTACCATATGAGGATACTTTGGAGCCTTCAGTAGGAAACCAGTACAAATGTCCAGTTAGAATTGCACAACATGGGAAGGAGCAGGGAAATGTGGCAACTCTGATGCAGTGAATGTTGTGGAGTGATAGGCCAGTGAGTTCCTGTATGAAAGAGCAATGGATGACACAGGATGAAACTAAAGAGAATGTGGCACAGAAGTATGTTCTGGAACTTTCTGCAGAATGTCCACAAGAAATGGAGAAGAAAGAATGTGGATGATTTAAAACTGTATAGTCCATCACATGAGGAACTGCAAGCATAACTGCTAGTTGTCAAAACTTTCTGAGATAATATAAGAATGTCATTTGGTCTTGACAAATGTACAAAAGCAACCTTTAAAGCAGGAAAGCCACAGCACCAAGGAAATATCAATCTGTAACAGGAACGTGATATAAAGGAATTTGAGTGAGATGGAGTGTATAAATATTTGACAAGTGATGAAGGATCAACAATAAAACATGAACACGTGAAAAAACAAAAACTTATTAAGGAATGTTTTAGAAGACTAAAATTAATACTGAAAACAGCCCTGCCATCTAAGAACAAAGACCAAATCATAAACCAAGTTAGGCTGTTCCTATTCTAACTTAGTTTTGGGGTGATTGACTGGTCTCAAATGTTATTGGATCAGTTGAACAGGAAAACAAGAAAAATGCTTCACGCTTATCAAATGATTTATAAAATGAGTGTAAACCAAGATTATATATTACCAGTTCTGAAGGAGGTTTGGGCCTCCTTGAAACTGATTGCATGTGGAGATCTGTAATTGTAGGACTGCATACGACCTCACAAGACCTAAACATAGTGAGAATTTTAAAACATGAGGAGAATAAATCTAAGATGACTTCCCTGCTCAGTTTAGCAGAAGCATATTGGTGTCTAGTGGGAATGGATATTAAACCAGAAGTAGATAAAAAATCAGGTAACAACTGAATGTGCCAAAAACATAAAGACGAATATAAGGTGAAGGATCAGATGAGAAGCAAAAAATGAGAAAAATGTAAGTACAGAAAACTCCTAGAACAACCTAATGTCAATTAGGATCTGATGCAGGAATGGCTAAGGAGAGGTGTATTTAAACCAAAAGACAAAAGGCTAATATTGGCAGCCCAAGATAGTGGACTGCGTACACTTTGGTTTGCAAAGTTCTTTGAACATGTCAGGCATATGCAGATTTTAGAAATAGTCACACGTCTTGTTTCTGGGTGTGATGCACTAATGGCAGACAGCCTGTATACTGAAAGGCATAATAATGTGGCAAGACTTTTGCATTGGGGATTATGCAAACATTACATTACTGAAACAGCAAATAAGCATAAGCATTGGAAACATGAGACACAAAGCATTATAGAGAATAATGACGCTTTTATCACATGGGATCACCCGCTGACAACAGGTAATAAATAATATAGATGTGAGAAAACCAGATATAGTAGTCCATGAAAAGAAGACAAAATAACATTGATCATTGAAACTGCTACACCCAGTGATTACAGTGTCTTATGTACAGAAAGACTCAAAGTCATAAAATAGAATTTGCAGGCAGAAAAGAGGCAATATGGAATAAGGATACCCAGACAGTTCCAATAGTAGTAGGAGCAATGGATCTCATAAAAATGAATTTACAGTCATATTTAAATAAGCTACCAATACATGCAACAGTAAAATGAGGAGTAATTACTGGGCACATCGCAGGTGCTGTCAAAAGCACTTCTGGCTAACATTAAAGATTGAAACAATACAAATTTCATGAGTAATGTATTCTCTATGTTCAGTTACTGTATAGTGAAAGATCTATATTAGTATCTTTTAGACAAATATGACATCAGCATATACAAGAAAAACTTATTATAATGCTAAATGGAAAATTTGCTTGCTCAGTTAAACCAGGTATTTCATATCTTATTACTCTGTGAGTATGTAAATTAAATGACAATGCTGAATGCTCACATATTACTGTGCTGTTAATAAGAGTTTTTTTCAAATAGTCGTGTTAATGTCCTTTAAATATTTTCATTTTATCTTAGTACTTTTCTTCCTGAGGCTCTGCTATTAATTGGCCGGTACCAGTCGGTTAACCACAGACTCCATGCTGCTGCTGTACGACAATTATCAGGTAACACACAGCGGTGACAGCAAAGTGACTATGGAACCTTTACCAGACAGATCACTTTTAGGGCACTAAAAGAGCTCTCATTTCATTGTTTTAAGAATCAAATTTTGGGTCTATATTAGAAGACTGAAAGTTTAAAATCGCGAACGCTCTAAAGAGGAAAAATGCCAGACCTCAAAATCATTATTGTGGGAGGCTGCACCCCCCATGCCCACCGTTAAATATATATTCCAGCTACAAGATCGCACTACAGTGAGTAAAGGGCATATATTCCGATCTTCACTGTACTGCAATCTCAAAAAAAAGTAGTTTGCGGTCCAGCATTTTCGCTCTTTAGAGCGTTCACGATTATAAACTTTCGGTCTTCTAATATAGACCCTCAGATTTCTACTTATTGTTAACGGCTTATGGTAGTGACTTGCTGATCAGTTTGTTATAGATCCTGAATAGTATGGTAGATACATGGAGTTTGACTATTAAGATGTAAAGATTTAAAATGCTGGTTGACTTCCAAACAAGTTGAAAATTCCATCTTATGTTAGAATTACAGCTGCAATTAATATCTTACTGTAAAATTTAAGACTTCTTAGCACTGATCTTTACTTCTATTCTTTGGGGTAGCTTTCCCTTCAGGTGTGAGAACTATCACAAGTCAATTCTTTCCCCCATCGGCAAGAGGCAGTCATAAGGCCATCATCTAGGAAGTACAGGGTTTCTACTTTCAACCCCTAAACCCTCTCAGCAGTTTTGAGTGTGACTTCAGTACTTTTAATCTATGGTGAAGGCGCATGCAAGGTTCCCCTCATAAGTGCCTCTGCACAACTATATTGTGGCAACACAAATCTCTGGCCCAGGCTTCATAGGCTGTGACATGTAGTGCTCCCACTAGGTGCCATCCAAGTGCTGACCTAAACCATTTCCCTCTACCAGGATGTGTGAACCATGTGCTGTTCACCCACATCTTCCCGCCCCACTCCCTCTAGTTTATGTGCCCAGTAGTCAAACGTGCCATCTGCACTATGCTTAGAGCTTTGTCTCCCTCTGCCATAGGAGTTGCATATACACATACTTATGTTTGTTAATATAGCAATCCTTACTGTCACAGCAGCCTAAATTAACAAATGAAAATATAAAAATAAATACGTTTTGAAATTAATGTTATTTTTATATTAGTTTGTATACATATTTTGTACTGCTGTTTATCTGATGGTACCAATAAAATTCATATTTGCTTTCAAATGATCCCTATTGCTTTAACATCTGCCTAACTACAAATAAAAAGAATTGCTGGCATTAGTATTTACTTTGTGTGATATTATGCATTTCTCATCTTTAGTTGTGCTTATGTATTTATTTAATTAGTTATCCTTAGTGATTTGCTGTTTAGATAAGGCTAATTTAGCACTAATGTTTTATTTCAAGAGTCACCCAAAAACATTGGTCTGTTTAACTGATGTGTTCATAGTCACATGACAGTCAAGTGGAAACAGAAAAAAAAAAAAAAAAACACTTAAACGGGCTATAGTTTATTAGGAGATTGTAGCCGTAACTCACTAGCACTATCAGGCAGCTAAATAACATGGAGTACATAGCAGATAACAGTAAACGCAAGTGCATGCACATATTGTCATTGGATTATATATAGCAAACACTCTCCCTTTGGGATTTTGTGTCTTTACCATCAGACACTCATGCCCATTAAAATGGATCAAGTATAACAAACTACAGTAAAGAAAATGACATATGAATACCGCAACATGGTTCTTCTTATAAATAAGGTTCTGTACAGATTTAGTAATTATGATATCGGGTCTATCGGCGCTTATCTTATGACTTTACATGTTCCAAGTGATCTCACATACTGATAGAAACAGTAGGTGTTAAAAATCTCACACATATATAACCACGTACCACTGTGTATAAATAAATTAAGCTTTTTTCTTTAATTACTTGATGAACTCCCTTCTAGGGGAATTGAAAATACCACAGGAAAAAATCAATGCATTTACACAATTCATCAAATGGAAACAATAGTAGGCAATTAAATCTTAAAGAGCCATTGAACAAGAAAAGCTCTTTAGCAGTGAAAATACTGATCAAAGTCAATACATTATAATAAGGAAAAAACAGCAAAATCTAAAATTTCTATAGAACAATAATAAAATATATGGAAAACACATTTAACTCATAATATTCCAAATTATAGTATGATACAGTAAAAAAGATAAATAAATTACTAAATTAAATGAAATGTTGACATGGCATTTCCATTTGCAGTACATGTCACAAAGCTGTGTTGCATTTGTAAATTAGCCTGGCTTGCAACGTATGAAGTTCCAGAACTGAAACAACACCTAGAGGCAGTGATAGAAAAGCCAGAAGTAAAAATGGATATCAGGACAAATTACCTTCATGAAACTCATAGGGATACCCTTGCCTGTCAGGCAAAACACCTCAAAACCAAATGTCCTGATGTCCATAGATGTCCCTCCTACCAGGCTGGATAAGGAGAAGGTCACTCTGCCTGCCAGGATCCATCAAATCATGCATGCAGTTAAGTCACTCAACAATAATTACCATTATAACTCTCTCATAGCACATGCAGGGGTAAATGACTTGAGGTGTACCTCTCTGGACCATATGAAGAGAGACATGATGGAACTCTCAGATTATGTGTCCCAGGCAGGTATGTTCCTAGCCCTAAGCAGCATTCCACCTTCACTCAGGATGATGCCATAATATAGACAAAAGTTGATTGACTTCAACAACTGGCTTAGCTTCTGGTGTCAGTCAAGGGGATCCATTATCTGTCAGTCTGGGAAGACATGGTTGACAGATCACACTGCTTTGCCAGAGATGGTCTTCACCTGTCTCCTCTATGCTTTTGGATACTGACAAAGATGATTGCTTTCCCCATAGTGCCCCTTTTAGGCAATGTCAAAGCAACAAAATTTCCAATGTAAAAAAATCCACTTGAGACAAACTCAAGGTTATGCTGCTTAACACTAGGAGCCTAAACAGGAAACTGCACTCCCTGGAAGCATTCCTTACCTTGGAAGATACTGACATCTGTATAGTCACTGAGACATGGTTCAAGGACATAGAGAGCACTCCGGTCATATAAGGCTACAATGCCTTCCACACATTCAGACCCCAAAATTAGTGGGAAAAAAACAAAGGTGGAGGTATATCTATCTTCATTAAAGCCAGATACATCTCGAGACTGGTTAAACATTATGACTCTCTTGAGTTACTCCAGGTCCAACTAACTATAGGTAAAATACCCTACCACATCATTGGTAGCTACAGGTCCCCCACCATGAACAAAGAGAAGCACATGCCTGCCTGGACTTGTCACTCACCATACAGCCAAACACTTTAGTCATGGGGGAATTCAAATATCCTTCCATCAACTGGGTGACTTACATGAGCACAAATATGCTCACTCTGAGGTTCATGTACTTTGTCTATACAAATGTCCTGGAACAGCTAGTCTGCACCCCCACAAGAGGCTCAACTGTCCTAGACTTACTACTCACCAACATGGGGGGGGGGTCACTGCACTACCTCCTGTGTGTTGCCCTCCCTGGTAAGGTCAGACCATAAATATGTCTTGTTCAGAGTAACAGTCAGACCTGACATCTCCACAAGAGCAAAAATTGAGAAATTTCTCCAATGCAAATTACAGCCTACTAGGCGATAGTATAAAAAGTTTCAAACCCCTTGCTAACACAGCCAGCAATGACTCCTATGCAAAGCAGTACACAAGTGCCCTGTTTAACCACAAAAACAACTGTATTGACTCAGGTGTACCTGACCAGATTAAAACCAGGTCTTCCCAAGAAAAGAACAGGTCACATTGGTGGATCTCAAGTGTAAATATGTTATAAAACAATGGGAAGAAACTGATGTCTAAGAACAGGAGGGAACTTATTCACCAGAAGAATTCCCTCCACAACTTGAACCAACAAATCAGATATCTTTTAAAGTCTAGCAAAGCTAGTTATGAAGCTAAAGTAGCATCCCTAGCTAATGATAATCATAAGGTATTCTTTAACTATGTCCAAAAGCTAAAAGGGAATGCCCAACTATTTGCTTAAGTTATAGTAGACAGTACCTCTCATACTGAACCTGAGGAAATCGTCAACCTGTTAGGTGACATATTTGGTGAAACTTCACCTCCCATGTCCCCACCAGCCATACCCCAAAGCATACCTGACACCAGTCCTCTACCTACTATCTCCAAAGAGTAGGTCATATCTGCACTCTCTAAGGCCAAAAACATGACCTCTGCAGGACCAGATAACATCCCAGGCTGCTTATTAAACAAGCTATATGAAGAGCTAGCAGAACCACTCAGCACTCTCTCTAACCTCAGCCTGAGCACTGGCTTTGTTCTTTGTTCCAGCAGAGTGAGCACCAACAGTAATCCCCTTGCACAAAGGAGATCAGTCAACTGACCCTGGGAATTATAAGCCTAACCAGCCTTTTCTGCAAGGCTGTGGAAAGAATCATCTTGGACCTTATCAACAAGGACACAGGCTACCTTCAAACTCTTGACACAACCCAGTTTGGCTTCATTAAGTGTAGATCATGCGTATTGAACCTGGTGGACTACTTCAAGAATGTAACCAAAGCCCTGGATGAAGGTAAATAGTACATTCTGCCTATCTTGACTTAGCCAAGGCATTTGACACAATCCCCCACTCAGGTATCATTGAGAAACTCTCCCATCTGGGACTTAACCCATACATCACTAGATGGGTAGCCAACTGTCTCACCGACAAAACACAAACTGTCAAAGTTGGGGATTCCACTTCTACCGGTAGACTACTTACTAGTGGTGTAGCACAAAAATCTGTGCTGACCCTCTGCTGTTTGATGAAATCTATTTGTCAAAAGTCCAGGTAAAAGTAGGTGGCCTGTGGCTTACCAGGTTTGCTGATGATTGCTAACTGGATGCAATGATTGAGTCCTCAGATGATGCTAAAATATTATGAAAGGGACTAACACAGACAAATGATTGGTGCCAAAGCCATGGACTAAAACTAAATGCAAAAAAGTGCATTGTTATTCCTTTTGGCAAAGAGGAAGTTCCTGCAAATTACAATATTGAAAGCACCCCCCTAAGCTTAAGCTAAGTGGTGCAAGATTTGGGAACACAGATTGATAGCAATCTAAACTTGGATCATCATGTGTCCGCAGTGGTTAGGAAAGCATTCTGCATTGCACATCTCAAAAGTAAAGGCATCGCATCCAAGACTAAGAATGCTATACTTCTTCTGTACTCAACCCTCATTAGACCACTAATAGAGTACAATGTTTCTTTTTGCATGTATCTCACCAGACACCTGCAGCAGCTGGAGAGACCACAGAGGTTTCTCACCAAGAAAATTCAGAGCCTCCAAAACATAGCCTACATGGAAAGACTGAAAGCCCTGTCACTGTACTCTACAAGGATCTCAACCTAGCTAGCCTATGACATTAACAAACATGTGGGACAGACAAATTTATTCCCCAGAGATTGCTTTTCCTCTGGAATACACTCCCAATTCACATGAAGCAGAGCTCCTCAATTACCCTATTCATTCGCAACCAGTGGTGGCTCATGATATTGGAGTACAGCCCCCCCAGCTGTAAAACAAAATAAAAAAAAAACAAAAATAAAAAAATTCCCAGAACTCCACACATGCGTGCTTAGAAAATTTAATCTGGACTGCTGTTTAACCAGTCCGGATTCAGAAAAAAGGCAGCAGTCCACAGATGCCCCAAAAATCTATGTGGTTATAACAGCATAGAGTGGAAAAGGATCAGATTGCAAGGTCTGCAGTCTGTTGTGTGCTTACAACAACAGGCAGTGCACACATGTGTGCGAGCAGATGTTTGATCTGGCGGCCAAGAAACAGGAAGGAAACTGGCTATGGCTTGGTTTTATGTATTCCAACTACATAGTTTGAACTCCAGCTCAAGCTGTATTCCAGCTAAGTAGTTTGAACTGCAGCTCAAAATATGTGGTCCCGGAACTTAATTTTTTACTCCAGCTAATTTCGCAAGGTATACTACTGTTATTCCACCACCCCCAGTATGTGTGTGTGTGTGTGTGTGTGTGTGTGTGTGTGTGTGTGTGTGTGTGTGTGTGTGTGTGTGTGTGTGTGTGTGTGTGTGTGTGTGTGTGCGTGTGTGTAAAATGGGTGGTTAGAGAATAACTCAGGCTCAAACCCTCAACCTTGGGTGCATGTAGCAAGAGCCTGAATTCCCTACCCTCCACCACTTGAAACACATTCAGATTTTTGCCTCATATTTTTGTTTCGTTCCTCATAAAATCTGTGCTTTTCTGAATTTTAAATTCACTAAATAATGACAGACATTTGAATTTCAGACTTCATATTCTAGTACATAGTAACATGAAACATTTTATTCTAGCAATTTTCTAAGTTTATAAGATCAATATTTGAAATTTGTCCATATTTGGGGCTGTATTCTACCATTATTGACTTTGTGCAAGTTTTTTTGTGTTAAGAGGTTGAGAGCTATGGTGAGAACTGAATTCACTGAATATGTTTTGGGGTTGTATTCCCCCATTATTGAATTTATCTAGATGTTTTGTGCTAAGATGTTGAGAGCTATGGTGAGAACTGAATTCACTAAATGATAGCCATTTAAGTTTCATTCTTCCTGTCTTTCAAGAAACAGCTGATTTGGCATAGTGGTATGTTGCTCTGACTGTAGTGCACAGGGTCCTGGGCTCAAGACTTGGGGAGTGAAATGCATAGTGGTAGCACACCATTTTATTCTAGCAACTTTCCAAGGTTAAAAGAGCAATGTTTAAAATGTATCCCTGGTTTTTGGGTTCCCCCCAAATAAATGTTGGCTTTTTCCAGATTTCTTATGCTCATGTGCTGCAAAGTTGAGAGATACAGTTGAGTGTCAAGTGGATTTCATAAGGAGCTAAGAGCTTCAGGGGAAAAGAAGTTTAGTGCTGCTTATGCTGAGTCTGCTTGCATTATTAATAGCACAACAGGTAGTGTAGTTGCTTTTGATGCAGAAGGCTGTGGGTTCTACTCCCACAGTATGTAGATGCATTGCTGATACTGTACTGTGTTGTACTTTTAAAGGGGGTGGATGCTGCAGTCCTGAGAATGTCCTCTTTGGCGGACATACCTAGTAACTTTCAACCTGTTATCAGTTTGCCATCCATTCCCTATTGCAATATTACTAGCTTATAATTTTTTTAATTCTTCTTCTTCTTCTTTCGGCTTTTCCCGGTTAGAGGTCGCCACAGCGGATCACCTGTGTGCTCATGATTGGCAGTGGAGTTTTACAGAGTTGAGTTGCCAGCTTGGCGCCAAACCTTCCACAGAAGGCACACACGCACTCACACCTATGGCCAATTTAGAGTGTCCAATCCACCTGCAGCATGTCTTTGGGAAGTGGGAGGAAACCGGAGCACCCGGGAGGACATGCAGACTCTGCACAGAAGGCACCCCAGCCGAGGCTCGAACCAGAGAACCTCTTGCTTTGAGGCGACAGTGCTAACCACTGCACCACCATGCATGGCTAATTTATTCCTCAAGGGCAACCGGCACCTTTATTTATTTGTAGATGAAACAATGAAATATGAAGTTATTTTCTACAGCAACCTCTTCATTAGTTACAGATCTCTTTAATGTTTAGGTGACTTTTACTTCTGCAGAGATTGTGCATATTTACTGAGGTTTGTCATTACTGGTGCATGCAATTTCTTTCACTGTTTACTGGAAAAATGTTCAAAACAATAAATTTAAAACTCCCTCTAACAACTGTACTGTATTATACAAGGAATATAATTTAATACAATCAGGAAGGTGCATCAAAGAACACGTGCATGTTTTGTGTGCAAGGGGCCTATGATTTGAAAACGGCCCAGAGTTAATCTGTGTCTGCCACTGGCCAGATATATTTTCTTTGAATGTGGGTTTCAATGAATGTGATTTTCAAGGGCAGAGAAGTTTTAATGCTAAGTCTATTTTCATTGTGAGACTGCATTGCTTTTGTTTAGCAGATTTCTATTAGTGTTTGTGCTATAAAATGTAAGATAAAACTTTTAAATGAAATCCAAATCATTGTAGAAGTAAAGCAGTATGCATATTACAGTGTTTACTGTAAATGGGGTGAAATAGCCAAGTAATGGGACATTGGAATGGCTGCAGGGGGGAGGTCCCATTCGACCATGATTTTGTGAGGGGGAAGGTGGCACACTCAGAGACAGCCCTAGCTGAACTATACCTCTCCACTGTCCAGATTTTCACAGAATGAATAGATTTTTGTTTATTTTTGGTTTGTTCTTCATAAAATTTGTGGTTTTCTGGCAAATCATTTAAGAATGAAGTCACTAAATAATGACAGGCCTTGAGTTTCAGACTTCATACCCTTCAGAAAAATCCATGCTAAAGCAAAATTTTTAGTACTGTCTGTATGTTCCCCCAATATATTTGGCCTTGTCCAGATTTCCTGCGTTAAGAGGTTGAGAGGTACACACAAATAAATCACTTTATAGAATTAGATATATCCAGACCTCTCAACTGTCCCCAACTTTGGCTCAAAATGTTGCTCTCCCCTAATAATCCCTTTGCAAAATGGCAGTTTTGGAAGAAAATGTGGAGGGTTTACAATTAATAAATAATTGTAATGATCAGAGTTATAGATTAATTTTATTTCAGAAATGCATGTAGATTCTCTTATTTTGTCAGCTGCTCTACTTAACTGTATTAATATTTAAAAAGTGTCTCTTTTTATTGTGTGTCTATTTTATATTTTTGCATCACATTTTTGGTTGATTTTTCATAAAATTGTGGTTTTCTGGCAAATCACTACCAAATTATTAAAGATTGAAGTTAGAAAATAATGACAGACATTTGAGTTTCAGATTTCATACCCTTCAGAAAATTCATACTAATGCAAGACGTAGTATTCTATTATCTTTCTAAGTTTATAATATATAAAAATTGTCCTTATTTTTGGGCCTATATCCCACTTCTATTTATGGCTTTGTCCAGATTTCTTGCTCTGAGTTTAAGAGGTATGACAAATGTGTCAGGGCCATTACTGTCAGCCAGAGACATTTCAAATTGTGACATACTTGTTGTACCCCACTCCCCCATGTAGTGATTCTGGATGTGTCCAAGCAAGGCAAGGAGAAGTTATGCAGTGTAAGTGTGCAGAGTATCCCCCCATCCAAAGTAGACACAAGTATTACAGTGGCTTTTCATCTGTCCTTAATTTTGCAGAATGTTCTGGTTTTCTGTCATATTTTTATACTGTTGATTTATGCTTCTTATTATTCGGAAAATGCATGTTGTTGCAGTCCCCTGTTGCTCTGTGTTTAAGCAGCAATGCTTTAATGACCATCAGGTAAGCTTGTCTGAGATTGTAAGATGCAAGTAAGCTTTAATAAGCATACTGTTAAAGAATTACCAACATCGAAAGCCTTTTTGTTGTTGCCATGCAAAAAATATTTACATAATAGATAACATATAAGCCTTAGGTATTGAAATGCATATGACAGTGTTTGCAGTAAAGGACAGGATTACAGTATTTTCAGAAGCTCATTACATTTGTTGGAGACTTGCAGTCACCTTTGCAGGCTTTACCCATAAACTAAACAAAATGCCTGTCTATCATGTGCTGTCCATTACCTGCGCAGTAATCCTTTATCTTGAGCTTGTTTCTTATTTGCTGTTAATTTTTTACTTTGATCATGTTTTCCCCATGAAACAATTAGATAGTTGTTGTCAGGCAGCAGGTCTTTTTTGGATAAGCAGCATTTTTAAAAGTGGGGGTATTACAGAGATTGCAACTTTCAGCATGTTACTTGGTACTTTTATAAAGCTGTATATAAATTATAATTACAACTGCAGTGTAAGGAGAAATGGTTTGGGTTGAGTGCTGCTTGTTTTTTTATACTTGATTTTGACTGGCATTCCAGTAATGTATTTAAAAAGTAATTTATTTTTTCATGCCTCACAACCTTTTTGTTTCCATCTAGATATTAAGTAAGCTGTCATGTAGCCAATGCATTGAAATATGTTTTGCTTCTACACTTCATTTTGTCTTGACTGGACTCTCATAATGATGGTTTGGCACCCAGAGCAGTGTATTTAATTAAAGTCCCAGTTTTTGTGGTTGTGAGCATAGATCCACTCCTTCCTGTTGGCCCCACCCATTCAACTGTCTCCTGCAGCCCCCCCCCCTTTGATTTGAAGTCAGCAGCCACCACTGATTGCAACCTAGACAATTGGATAGGATACCATAGATTCATCTCAGGGGTGGCACCTATGTCCCTCATGGACAGGAGCAGTCTGTACTGATTATAGACTTGCTCTTTGAATAACCATCTAACCAAGGTCACTTAGGAAACATGGGTATAACATGGCTAGGCTTGTAAAAGCCCTGGGGTCATTGGACCAGTAACCTCCTATTAACCTAAAAGAACAAGTGTCTTGTCTCTGTTCATGTCCTCAGAATGCTCCTGGATATGTTTTAAAAGACTTTTTTTTTTTACCAATATGTCAGTTTGGTGTAGTACAGGAATGTGTTGTTGCTGTTTGTCTTTTGTCTTTTTCCCGGTAAGGGGTCACCACAGCGGAACTCCGGTCCGCTAATGATTGGCAGTAGATTTTTAACGAAATGCCTAGGTGCCAGCTCGACGCCCAACCTTCAAAGAAGGCATGCCCATTTACGCATGCATGTCTTTCGAATGCTACCCGACCGCGGGGAGGACATGCAGACTCCACATAGAAGGCACTCCCAAGCCAAGCCGAGAATTGAATGGGAGAACCTCTTGCTGTGAGGTAACAATGCTACCGGTGTACCACTGCGGCATGTACAGGAATGTGTAATTTTATAAATTACCTTACTAGATATACTGTGACATCTCTGCTTCAAAATAAGCCTCTTAAATTTAATGAACTATATTTTACTTACAGAGCATGATCACATACTTATTACAGTTACTCTGCAGGTTTACTCCTTTTATAATTAAAGCTGCTGAATTAATTGAGTACTTGTAGGGTAGCAACTCCTTGAAATTATGAGCTTTAGTAAACAGATATGCATGAAAGGTAGCAAAGTCTTAAAACGATCAGCAACTACAAGTTTCCAGTTTTCAACAATAATCTTTCTAAATTGCTCAGAAGAGTCATTGTACCAAATTTCATAACACAGTAAACCTCTTCCTCTTAACAATGCCTTAAGCCTGTACTGCTCACCTCGTATGGAAAATCTAACTGAGATTTGTTACTACTCACAAAATACACTGTTATAAATCCCTTTGATTATAACCTTTCCACAGGATGGACGTCCTTGTCACAAGTCATATTATGAGGGACCCAGATAAATTCGGGTCTATATTAGCAAAGCTAAAAACCCAATGCACGAATACCAAAACATTGACCCCTATACAGTGAACCGCAAAAATCCTGAATGCACTAAACCCCGAAAAAAAATATATCAAACTGTCATAGTTGGCCAACCCCACCACCCACTACATACTACCTACCCAAACAAAATAAATAAACCACATACATACACTAACCAAACCCTACTTCTAACATAAATTAAAGTACCAAAACCCTACCTCCAACACTACACTAAACCCCACAAGCAAAACTATCTATGTACTCTCCTTAACCCCTCCCTAACCCTAAGGTCCATAACTACTGCACACATCCCCTACAGACATGCACTTAAACAAAATAAATAATACACATACATACACTTAAAAAAACCCTACACCTAACACTATACTAACTCTTACAGTACCTATCTATGCACTTACCTTAACCCAAATCCTAACACTAAAGTCCTATCTATCGCACATTTACCTTATGGAGCTGTACCGCAGACAGGCCAACCAAAACAAATCGACATTTCGAAATTTGCGGTTTTGACCTTTCAGGGTTTACATACTTCACCCAATACGGTTCGACGTCTTCGTATTCGCCTAAAGGGATTTTCGATCGCGTAATAGGAACCCGATAAATTCACCCAGAGGTTAAGACTTAATAAGATAACATAATGTGTACTATGGAAAAAAGTTACATTGACCACTATTCCGTTTCTAGTGGTAGTGTTCATAATACATTTCCCAGCTTTCTGAATTTGGGTATTCACTTTCTGTTTGAAAACATTCAAAGGAAGCCCAATGTTCATAGGTTCATAGGTTCATACTAGGCTATCTGCCCGAGTGCATTTACAAGCCTAGCCCATCGTTTTGTGGCTTACGCCACCCCTTTAGTATGGGGAACTATACCCATTATTTTGCTGTGCCTCTGTCGAGCAGTGACACTGAGGTAATCCCTGGGGTATATCTGCGATCTCCCATCCATTGGTCAAGATTTCTCTTGAACAAGGCCAGCGAGGTGCTCTGCCTCACATGTACCGGGATTTTGTTCCACAGCATAGGGAGTCTTTGGGTGATGAATCTATCCCTCCAGCACGTCCTATTAATAGCCGTGTCAAGGTTTAAGTCTCCGCCCTTGTGGCTCTGATGGATCTAGATTTTTTGAGGTGAAGCATATTCATCAAATCTGGGTTTGACATGGCCTTATATGTTAGGCAAAGGTCACCTCTGAGCAAGCGGTAAGCGACTGAATAGAGCTGGAGTTCTTTCAGTCAGGCAGCATAGGACAGATTTTTGAGACCCTTTATCCTTTTGGTGAGGAACTTTTGTGGCCTCTCCAGCTGCTGCAAGTGTCGGGTCAGATACATTCCGAATGGGGCATTGTACTCAATCATTGGTCTGATGAGTGATGAGTAAAGGGAGACTATGACCTCCCTTGATCTAGATGAGAATCCCTTCATGATAAGGTGGGCAGTATAGAAGGTCTTCCTAACTACTTTAGCTACATGGGTGTCGAATGACAGACTACTATCAACCTGGGTCCCCAGGTCCCTGATAACTTCTTCTGTGCTCAGTGGATTGCCACCTATTTGGTAGCTAGGGGTAACCTTGTTTTTCCCGAAGGGTATGACTATGCATTTTTTGGCATTTAACTTTAGGCCGTGGCTCTGGCACCAGTTATCCGTTTCTGTGAGACCCTTCTGAAGGATATCTGTGTCAGATGTGTTTTCTACTATGGCCCAGTTTGCAGTCATCTGCAAACTTTGTCAGCCATAACCCTCCTGTGTTTGCTTGTACTTGGAAAAGTAGATGCCAAACAAGAGTGGGCCCAGGACTGAGCCCTGTGGGACACCACTTGTGACAGGCTTTGAGTCTGACATGGCGCCAGCAACTCTGACCCTGTGGGTTCTGTCACTCAGCCAGTTTGCAACCCATCTTGTGATGTATGGGTTGACATTTAAGCTGATGAGTTTTTCAATGATACCCGAGTGGGGTATTGTATCGAAGGCCTTAGCCAGATCGAGGTAGGCTGTATGGACTGCCTTTCCCTCATCAATGGCTTTGGTGACTGTTTCAAAAAGTCAACCAAGTTTAAAAGGCATGATCTGCCTTTGACAAAGCCAAACTGGGTTGGATCCAAAGTCTGCAAATTCCCTATGTCTTTATTTATGAGGTCCATTATGATCCTCTCCATGGCTTTGCAGATAAGGCTTGTCAAGCTAATGGGCCGGTAATTTCCAGGGTCGGTGGAGGCACCGCCTTTGTGAAGTGGTACCACAGTTGCAGTGCGCCACTCCTGGAGTGCGTATCCAGAGGTAAGACTTTGATTAAACAGCTGTCCTAGCTGTGGGTTTAATTCCTCATTGAGTTCATGGAGCACACAGCCGAGGACACCATCAGGTCCCATGGATGCTGTGTTTTTTGCTTTGGAGAGAGCAGTTCTCACTTGGCTGCTGGAGATGTTTGGCGGGCTGCAATCGTTTGGTATAGATATCTCTCCTTTTGGGGAGTTTGCACTGAACCTGTGAGCCAGTATGTTGGCAATGTCTGTAGGATCAGTAATCTTCACATCATTTTGAACTAGCTCTGAGCATATCTGGGAGTTTCCTCCCAGGTTTCTAACATAGCTAAAGAAGGCCTTATGATTGTCTTTTGAGTCTTTAGCTATTTTTCTCTCGAAATTTGCTTTGGATGATTTTATGAGAGCTCTTAGTTTTTTACTTATAGTGATCAAGGGTGTCTTACCTTTTAAGGATTTTGCTCTATCTTGTAGTAGCTTCCTCCTTTTGTTGTAGAGTTTGTTTATGGCTGGGGTCCACCGGACTGGACGCTTGCTTTGGTACAAAGAGTCTTTGTTTTGCTTGGGATTGCCTTATCCATGCAGTCCTGCAGGTGCTGGTAGAAGGCATTTGTAAGTGATTCAGCGGCTTGAGTACTGTTTTCTGCCGGCTCGGGGGCCTTAAAGGAGACCACACTAGTCTTTAGAAGTGTGAAGTCGGCTTTTGAGAAGTTCTTTACTGTGGTCTTTTTTATTTCAGGTGGGGGTGGGATGAGGACCTCCAGCGAGATTAGTTTGTGGTCTGATCTCACCAGTGAGGGGTACACCTCCAGTGTTGAACATTGTGCTCCCATGTTCATGATGATGAGATCAAGTATGTTATCTCCTCTTGTGGGGATGGTGACTAGTTGTTCCATGGCATTTGAGTTTATGAATTCCAGGAACTTTTGGGCTAGGGTGTTTGGGCTTGAGTAGTGATCCCAGTCTATATTAGGGTAATTGAAGTCACCTAGTATGATGGTGTTTGGTGATACATTTATCCCCTCTAGTGTTTTCAGGAAGGCCATGTGAGGTTTCTGAGTTTGTGAGGGTGGCCTGTAACATGCTACAATTTGCAGAGCAGTCTTGCCTATGGTTAATTGCACCTGGATGGTCTCCGATGCATCGTGCGTTGCCACCAGTCTAGAGGTGTGGGTGTCCTTGATGAATATGGATACCCCCCCTCCTTTCTTGGTATTGTCCGGATTTTGGGGCCGGAACGCATGATATGAGGTAAAACCTGATAGCTGGGGTGCTCTCAGGAGCCTTGAACCAGGTTTCTGTCACAGCACAGACATCGATGTTCTCCATACTGAGAAGGGCCTCGAGTGCGTGCATTTTGAGATTTAGACTTCTGGCATTGAGCAGCATTACCCTTAGTTTTTTTCCTTTTTTGTGTTCTAGGGTGGTAGGTTTAGAATTTGAGCCTTGCCTAAAAAAGGCACTATGGGGGTGGCAAGAGCCTTTGCCAATATCCGGAATCCCAGGGGTGAAAGGTGCAAGCCGTCCCTTGCGAAGCAGCATGGCTTGCCCAGCATGTCATCCCAGGCAGACAGACACTGGATCCCCTTTGAATGACACCAGTGTTTAAGCCAATTGTTAAAGCTGATCATCTTATCTCTGTATTGTGGCATCATTCTTGGTGAAGGTAGGATACTGCTCAAGGTCAGGGTCATACCTGCCTGGGCTACATAATCAGAGAGCTCCTCAATGTCTCTTTTCATGTAGTCCAAGGAGGTACGTCTCAGGTCGTTTACACCAGCGTGGACAATGACTGAGTCATATTTGTACCTGCTGTTGAGAGACCTGAGTGCTTGCGTTATGTGGCGGATTCTAGCGCCCGACAGGCAGCTTACTGTGACCTTTTCCTTACTCAGTCTGGTGAGCGGGACGTCAGTGTGTCTGACTATGGAGTCACCAATGACTAGTGTGTCTGGCATTGTGTTTGGCCTTAAGGGCTGTGACTGTTTGACACTCTGACTGTGAGGTCTATGTGTTGCAGGTGTTGTGTTCTGAGGTGGTGGTTGTTTGGGTGTCTGCTTTGGTGGCCTCTGCTGTTTTGGTAGATTTTTGATCAGAGCCTCCGAGTATGTCGTTGTGTGTTTATGTGTATGATTTGAGGTTGTAATGGTACTATGTGAGACTGGGTCTATAGTGTGTGTGGTAACCTTCTCCTCCTGACTGGTCTTGCCAGTCCTATGTTGAAAGAGCTCAGCCTCCAATTTGGCCGTATAGTTGCATCTCTCGCATGTATTTGTGTTTTGTGGGAGGACGAGAGGGTTGTCTGTGTACATGAGGCAATTGTAACATTGCCTCAATATTCCCAGGTTCACCAGCTGAGCAGGAGAGGACACTAGCAACTGATCCCTCGACATGCTAGAAGGAATAGACAAAAAAAAAAAAAAAAAACTTTAAAAAAGATTCCGGGGGACGTGGGTGACCGAGAAATGGGGGGTTGCCTTTTTGGGGTACTATCTATGACAAGAGTGCCGCATCAAGGTAATAAGTACTGTAGGAGCAAGTGCAAGTGTAGGAGCATGTTCTATTAATTATTGTTTATACACTCATCAAAAGAATAAAAATAACGTCTAGACTGTCTACATAAAAAGCAGATCATCAGTATTTCTAACAAAATTTTTCAATTGTTTGAAAAAGTATGATGTCAGCTAATTGCTTTGAGAAGTAAGCCAAAGAATGTTAACATAAACTGGGGCAAATGGTGCCTCAATGGCTATTCCCCACTTCTAAAGAAAATATTTTGTTTTTCAAAAGAAACACACAAAAAGGGTAAGAACAAAAAGACATAAGAAACTTCTCCAGATTGAGAAACTGCTTTTAACCCTGTACATTTTGGAGTGGCAAAATATAAACTGTGTATGTGTAATGTAGTCCAAAATAATGTTTATGCCAAATGACATTTTCAACATGCACAACAAAAATGCCAGCACCCTCTGTCAGTCTTCCAACATAAAACTTTAATATCACATAAACATGATATTAAAATTAACACATCCAACAACTGGAATTAGTATAAAGGACGATATTATCCACCACATAAAATCCAGTTCAAACGATAGCTGAATAACTACGACCAAAATACGCCACAGGAACAGTAAAAAGGTAGAAAGCTGACAGAACACAGCAGATATAGAAACAAATTCTGGAGCTGCAGTATTAGTATGACTGTCTTCCTAAAAAATGTAGCTGTAAAATTAGCAAAGGATAATGCCGGTGAGACCAGCATAAATATGAAAGTAAGGAAATATTGGACAAGTTATGGATTGAGATAATAAAAATACAGTGGCAGATTGAAGCAATTAAGTTAAAATGAAAAGACAAAAGAAGAAAATGGGCAAGATGTTCAGGCGGAAGAAATGGACTTTAGTCTACACATCAGAAAGTAGTTTTTGAAGGAAAGAATGGAGGATGGGTAGAAAAGGTATGGAACAGTCAACTCTTAACACCACAAATGTATTCAGGGATCCCTCGAAAAGGTCACCAGTAAATAAGAAATTTGTATGGCGACTAAAGAACTCAGACAGCACATTAGAGGAAACAACAAATAGGCAGTCTTACGTTTAATCCAATCAGTACACAGCACAATGTAAGTTAATGTTGATGCTGACTTGCATATGTAATAGACTAAAACAATAGTGGTTAAAGATATTCATTCACTCATTAATTAATCCATTCATTCATTCTCTGGTAGCCCACTTAATACAGATGAGGGGCACAAGCGAGCTAGAACCTATTTTAGGACTTGGTAGGTAAGAAACATAGGAGCTTACCCTTAAAGAAATGCCACCACTTTGTTGGATGTACATAGATAATTTTCACCTGGCATGCTCACTGATGAACAATTAAAAAAATATCTAGCTGTTATCCACCTACAGCACATCTTTTGGATATGAGTGTAAAACCAGGTCACCCAGGGTACCCAACAGATGTCCATGCAGGTGGCTAGGTGCATGGAGAACATGACGATTCCACATAAATAGTACTTCAAGTAAGAACTGAACTGAAGTACCAAAAATTGTGAGGCAGCAACAATAACTATTGTTCATTTATGCATCCTAGTTAATCTGGTAGATAAAATTAGGAAGTATGCAACAGTGAAGACAAGAAAATTGACAAAATAATTCTCAGCTACATTCTGACTAATATAACAGAATATATTTGGTTATGGTCTCTCTTTTTTGAATATGCAAAACAGGATAGTTGCCAGCCTCTGCATATGAAAACAGTACACACCTAAGGTTTTGTGAAAGAACATCTGTGGTGTTGAGCTAGTTTCATCAGTCAGTATTGTATTGCTAAAAACAGTTTACCTTTAAAATGTTGAGGTCCACTTGCCCGATGCTCAGATGAGCAAAAGTATGTTTTCAAGAGTTCAAAATAGCGAACAGAAAATGCTGACCTCATAACAGTGAATGCTAGTGTGCATTCAGTGTTGTGAATTTGGCATTTTGAGTGGAGATTACACTACAGTCTCTCACTGTAGTGTGATCTCAGAGTTAATATATATAATTAGCAGGGGGTGTGGGTGGCGCAGCCCCCCACATGGGGGGTGCAAGGGGGGGGCTTGCCCCTGCATAAAAGTCATCAGAGTCATCTGGAAGTGATGGATGTTTCACACAAAGTTGACATTCCTTTGTTAGAACATGGCTTAACGTTCATTCCTGCTCAAGGCTAGAACCAGAGCGAGACTATCACTGACATTAAAATGTATGTTAGAAATGTTATGCTTAAAACAATGTTTAAGGGCACAGATGTTGAAAATAGTCGTTCTGTTTTTAACAAACCTAGTGTGTATCAACCTTTGTTGCATCCAGTTCTGGAAACCTTTTCCAAGAAATGTGAAATTGACCTAATGAGAGCGTATGATAGTGGATAGATTAAAAGGAGCTTTTAAAATCTGAATGTTGATGAAAGGCAGGTGCTGCAGGAATTACAACAGGGTAATGAAATTATAGTTAAACCTGCAGACAAAGATGGCGCTATTGTCATTATGGATTTTGACTATTACAATGATAGTATTTTAGGTCTTTTAAATGATAGGGATGTGTACACTGAGGTTGAACAAGATTATGTGAATGTAATACATGATAGAGTGAATGCTAGTTTGCATGGCTGCCTCAGCAGCGGCTTGATTTCATAAGAGCTATATGAGTACTTTATTATTGAATATCCTATTATACTGGTTTTCCTGGGTATACCAAAAGTTCATAAATGCCTTTTGAGACCCCCTTTTAGGTCCATAGTCTGTGGCAGGGGCTGGGTCACTGAAACTTTTTCTATCTTTATAAAAAAGAGATTGAGACCAGTACTTAATGCTGAACGACATGTATTAAGGGATACTAAACAGTTCTTGACAGACTTGTTTGAATACATTAATGATTTGAGCTTTAACGATGATTACTTTTTGGTTAGCATGGATGTCAATTCTCTTTTCACTTGTATCCCAAATGATAGTGACATTAGCATGGTGAAGGAATACCTGATGGGAAAGAGTGATTATGATCTAGTGACTATAGATTTAATTTTTATGTTCTTGGAAATCATTCTTGAGAACAATGTGTTCATATTCAGTGAATGCTTGTTTCTACACAGGGTTGGCGTAGCTATGGGCACCAGTTGTGCCAGTAGCTACGCCAACATTGTTATGACCCAGTGGGAAGAAGAACATGTTTTTGGTTCCTTCTACAAACCTCATGTTATATTTTATAGGAGGTTTGTAGATGACCTCTTTCTTATTTGGAGAAGGACCCACAAACATTTGGAACCGTTTATTTGTTATTTGAACAATACGGTTCCGTTTTTGTCATTTACAAGTAAGTCATCTCTGACTGAGATAGATTTTTAGACGTGAAGGTCATGGTGAATTCTAGTCGTACATTGACCACTACATTGTTCAGGAAGAGTTGTAGGACGAATACACTTTTACAAAGAAACAGCATGCATTCGGGCCATGTTTTTAGGAACATAGCCAGAGGTTAAAGCATGCGTTTCTCTAGATTGAACAATGACGAGACTCTATATGAGAGAGACATTGATCATTTTAGAGGTGAATTACTTGATAGGGGCTATGGAATAAAGGAGGCAGACAAGGCCTTGTGTTTTACTGGAAATAATAGGAGACGTAGATGTAGACCGTATTTTTCCCAGAGGCTGCCTCCTGAAAATGAGGCGCTTAATGATATGTCTGCAACCATTGACACATTACCGATGTCGATTTTTTATATCAGTGATGTGAATAACATCACACAGATTGTGAAAAATAATTGGTCCATATTGCATTTAGATGAGAGTATTCGCTCTGTGGTAGGTGAACAGCCTAGGTTTTGTTTTAAAAACAAAAAGTCTCTAAAGAGATGTCTTTGTTATAAGAATTCTGAACATCATATGGGCAATAATGTTGAATTTCCATCTATGCACTGCTGCTCTAAGTGCAGTTTTTGTGAGTTTATTGATGTATGTGTGGATTTCGTTCACCCAGTTACAGATAAGGTTTTTTGATTTAGCGTTTCTGCAGATTGTCATTCTAGGAATCTTATATATTTGGCTTAAGTGCAGGGCCTGTGATTGTTTTTATATAGGGAAGACCAATAGGCCTCTTTTAGAAAAGATGAGGGAACACATGTATTGTATACATAGGCAGGATGAGTGTAATGCTCTAGCTAAACATTATGCAGAACGAGGTAAAGATCATGTCTTTGGGTTCAGAGTGATTGAGGTGGTAGGTCATAACATTCGAGGTGGTGATTTTAGGAATCATATTGAGGAACTTGAATTATTCTGCATAATTAGGATGCAAGCCAATAGATTTCCTGGCATTAATGGGAAAGTTTCCATTAAGCCAGCTTTAAAAGCAAGGTGTCTCTTTAAATGATTTTATTCATTTTTATTTATTAATTGGATATGTTTTTTTATTGGATGGTTTGAATATTTAATTGATACTATTGATGGTATTTATTTCAACTGTTATTTAAGAATATTGTCTTATGAAGCGTGTTCTGTGTGTGAAAGCGCTTACCCTGTTTTTTATCTATTAAAGCTGTGTTTTATGGTGATAGCTGTGCTTAGGTGCTGTTTTGTTCTTGGATATTTCACGTTTTGGTCACTCAGCACCATTAGTTCCACTGGGGTTGTTTATTCTTCTTCTGGAATATAAAAACTGTTTGCTTTGTATCTGAAGGCTAGAAACTATGACATTTGCAGTTTGCTGTGAAATGGTGTACAAATTGTTAATTTTATCTGAATGATAAGTTCAGTATTGCAGAGCTGCATTTCGTCATTAAAATGAAAGATCATAGATTGAGCTATTCAATATTTCATTACAAATTATGATTGTATTTTAATTCTGAGTTACAAGTACTATTTTTACAATATTTGTTTCAGAATAATAAGGTCATTTCAAAACCAGATGCTTGCCAGACACGCTGACATAAGCAAAAACACACCTACACACACACATACAGACAGACAGACATGCACATACACCTTCACTAGTTTATGTAGAGGTTTAAGTAGTCTAATGCCATGTCACGGTTGCACATACTTGCACAGTTATTTTTAGGATTATTGTAAATGTCTGGAAACTTTAAACTTTTTTTTTAGGATGATCAGTTTTGTGACCTAATTTCTTATTTTTCCTAAACTGAACATGAAAAGCAGGAGATTTGGTGTCATGACAAACTTGCCACTTGTAATGTGTCTGAGGTGTTACACTTCTAATTTCATTACAGATCCACAAGAATATCTTTAGCATATACAATGGCAATGTTTAGGTTGACATTCTTTTCAGAATGGAAATGCTACAGACTGTGTGTCTGATTGTTGTACACTGCAGATTGGGGATCTGGCCTTGTCTCAACTGTAGTATGTCCTAAGAGTTAGAATATATATTTATAAGGGGGTGCGGGAGCTTCAGTGCCAACATGGAGAGTGCAGACGGCATTGATCACCTGCAAAAAATAAACAAACAAAAAAAGATGTTTATGTTGTTTTTTCTCAGATGTTGATGTTATTAACGTCTGTGTTTTGTCACTCACCATTGAAAATATTCAATATAAAAACATGAATCCATGTTGCAGACAAGTCAATGAAGAAAAATTTATATGACTGTTTTGATTTTGGAAGATTTTAAACACGGTATTTTATTTCATTTTTGTTTGTTAAAATGGTAGAAAAAATGATCCAGATGAACCATTTTCAGATTCAGCTCAGGTTTTCAAGCCAAAGGAAATGAAAGACAATACTCATATTATTGATGACACATATTGAAAGGTGAATAGTAGTAATTTCCAAAGAACAAAACTTGAATAATAACAATAATTACAAAGTTATTAAGCTGAGAGAAAAACAGCACAAAAAAGCAAATTGGCTTACGAAGTGTTTTGACAAGCATAGCCCTGTTTGTTTGCACATAGAAGTACCTTCTATTGTGATTATCTGCTCACTTTGAATACAATGTGATATGTCTTTATGTACCTTGATTAACCTTGTTGGAGCTTTTCTCCCCGGGACTCCGCTGAAAATGGACATGTATCCAGTCGGACTATCCCGGTCAACAAATGTAAAATAAAATAAATAAAAAATAAAATAATAGAGACTTGGGCAGCCAGTTCAATGTTATTCTTTAAACTGTAATAATCTGACAGTTTAAATACCTAAGCATTGGACAACACAAAAATATAATTTACATTAAAACCATAGTAATGAATATGTAAGAAAATGCTGTACAGTGCAGGGTGAATACAAAGCTAATAATAAGTTAAGTGATTTCATGATCTTGACAAAATAAACCGGTATTCAGTCATCTTTGATAGAAAATTTCCAATTCACAGTCACCAATGTAATGCATGCGACAGGACTATAAACTGATATGAATAAGAACACCAGTCACATGTGGCCAGGCATGACTTGAGAACCATCATTGGTACCAATCCATAAGCTAGGCCTTGTCATACATTTTTAAGGAATACAGTGTTTGAGATTGACCAGTTAGCATAATTTGCTTTGAAGACTTCATTCATTTTGTTGTTGTTTAAGAATGTATGAGAATTTGCAAATTGTGAAATGCAGGAAGCAGGTAAGTCCTGTGGGACAGCTGGACCCACAACAGAGAGGGATGGATTCCTGATATGACCTGTCTGATCGGGTTTGATTAGTGCCCTTGGTACCAAAAGAGTCAGCTGTGAAGAGGCAAGAGTGACGGTGATATATCTGTCTTTATAAATGGCCTTATTATATATCATTTCTCTCTTTATTATGACAAAGGTGTCTTATTACATTCATGATAAGGCAGAGAACTCAGTCACTTCTGTACTAGCAGATGGAGTTGATGTTTTATGTCAGTAGCTAAAAGTAGCAGTGAAATGTTATTATGGACAAAATGAGTGTTGTCCTCTCAGATAAACACTGGATGTTCATTATCTCCTTATATGTGCATCTTCTACTCATGGGGAAACCTTGTGGTCAGTGTTATAAAAATACCTTGCCATCTGGTTAGATTCTCACCTGACATTTAAAAATAACTTGTATGGCTGGAAATATTAGAAAATATGTAAGAATATATTACCTAAACAAGCAAACAAACAAATGCCTGGTACTGGAAAAAAATGCAGGCAATATATCTTGGCGTTCCTAAACTACAACTTGCCTTTAGGACATCACTGTTTCTAGTAGTGTAATTGTTACAGAATCATGTAATATCATATGTGGTTTTATTATTTGGCTTCCATTAAGAAAACATCTTCAATTTTAGCTTCTATTAGAGACCAGTGGCAAAATTAATACAATGATTTATCAGTGGAAAAATTTCAATCTCCCCCGCATACATCTTCATAGATACTTGCACGGCAGAAAGGCATCTAGCATCTTTGAGTCCGCACATGTCGAAGCAAGTAATCTTTATTAAAGGCCCAATATACACAAACGTATTTTATGGTTTGGGTAGCATGGTAATTGTGTTTTAATTAAAGGAAAACTCCCCGTTAGAACTAAAACAAATCTATTTGTTCACTCTATCTCTGTTTTCTGAGTCATTTTAACATCTCAAAATCACTCTGACTGTGTCTTATAGAATTTTAATATGTTTTCTGCAAAATGGCTGTCAATGGGGCTTGACTTAACAATGTGATCTTATTTTTCTTCAAGACTTTCTCTTTTCCATAATCCGTTTAAGTTGTGCTTTTTGTACACTTACATATTACACACACACACACACACACACACACACACACACACACACATACTGGATACTGACAGAATCAACCTAGGATCTACAGGGTGAAGCCCATCAAGAGTTTATAGTCTTAACTATTTGTGCTGTGTTTTGTGAGAGGTTCTGATATTTGGAAGGATTGCATTCGACTTCTCCTATATTTTGTGAAGCATAACCTGCTTCCAGTTCTCACATTTAAGACAGGCATGATGCAGTTCTAGAAATATTAATTACCCACTATGTTACCCATTTCAGATGATGATTTTTTTTTTAGCTCCTGAAGCTGATGCTGCCCTTGTAGCACAAGTCCGAGTATCAGACTATACAAACCAGATGGCTCATGCTGTTAGTTGTACACCTAACTTAGTGTTGCCTATCTATTGCAAGCATTTCCAATGATGTGTTGTGTAAAATTATCAACTCAGGTAATATATTCTATAACAAGCAAAAGGAAATTAGTATTGTGGTAGGCTTAGCAACTTGGCAGTACTTTAGCAGGAAAGTCTTCTTAAATAATTCAAAAATACTAGAGAAGGTGGCTGCAGTTGTCATTATTTATTTATTTAATTTTTTTGCCTTGGGATTAAGTAGAACATTACTTTTTTTTTTCCTGGATGTATCTGTTGCTTTAACATGTCATTGGTTTCACTGTTTGTTTATGTGTATTTGCTGCCGGAATGCTGACCTCACCTCTATGTGAAAATTATCATATGAGACCAGTGGAATCACTGAATTTAACAAATAATTCAGTGAATACATAGTTATTATGACCCCTAGTAACATCAGACTTAAGACTAAGCAAAGTGGATGACTATGATTACTGTAAAATGTTTTGCCATATAGTATTACTGCTGTTTTGATTGTATAGATCTTAATAACTTATTTTCAAAAAGTGCTTAGATAATACTCCCATGAATGAAATAATGTGTTTGTACAGAAAGGGTATAATTTTCCCCATGTTGCAGCAGATGAAATCAACTCGTTATAGCGCATGTTTTTAGATGGCAAAAGTTTATCAGAAATGAAAGAGAATTATTTTTTCAAATGAAATACTGAAATGCAGTCTCTTACATTTAATTTCCCAGTGGTATTTAAAAACTGCCTTTCAACTGTCCTTAGTATCACATTTAGTTTAGAATGAATTATATCAAGGCATTCTGCCTTACATTTCTGCACCCCAGCAATTTTCCACATTGATTATTGTTTCTTTAAGACATAAATGCACTGGAAAGCATTATCTCCTTACTTTTAGCTCAGTTTGTACGCAACGTCATTAAAGTTTTCTTCAGTAAGATATGACAGGTTGAAAAAGTCTCCCTGAGGTACAGATAAGTCATCCTTATTTGAATTACTTAGTTATGCTGAGTAGAACATGTAAATGTTTGCAGCTCTGGAATGCTCTCAGTACGTGTAAAAATTAAATAACAGCAGTATTACTGTGAAAATTTTCAGGCAGTCTTACTTGTCTGAAAACATTTTTTTATCAGCAATAGGTTCTCAGAATATATGCTCAATGTTTTAGTTAGGTTAAATGAGTGCTAAAATATGGATCATTCAGGCTAGAGATGTGGTCTTCTCCAGCTCTCTATGGCAGAATACAGAAGGCAATCAACCCATTTTTATTTGCCCATTTCCAAAACATGACCTTAATTGCCTTTTTATACAGGAATTAAATACTACAGTTGTAGTAGAGTTACAAAAACATAGAATTAAAGCAGAGATACCCCAGAAAAACACTTTAAATCAGTATCCTTATGTTTAAGTAATTATGTTTGTACATTCCCTAAAGAATATAAAGAAACATATATAAATTAATATATAGTAGAGGGGAAAAAGCAGAAAGAAAATAATTAATCAGAGGTTATAAGAAGAATGTATTGGGCGCTGTATGAGTTATATAATTTATGTAACACATTTCAGAATATGAAAATGAAAAAAAAATGCAAGGGCCAAGGGCCACAAGACAAAAGCATTTCAGTAACACAGCTTATACATGAGAAACTCCAAACTCCAACAACAAGAATACTGCATTTCACTGAGCACAGGTACACATACATGGACATGTGCGTGGGCATACACACACACACAATGTGCAGTGGCACAATGAATGCACTATACTTATCACAATGTAGAGAATTAATTTGCTGTGGCAGCTATGGGTTATTCTGTCTTTGTGAATTTTGCATGTCAGCATTGTTGCAAATGTTTTAGATATAAAACGAGAGAGTAATCATTATACATTTAAAAGAAAATCAATTAATCAATCAACCTTTCAATCAGTAAAGGAGTTTGGTGATGAATATCATCAAAAGTACTACAATGATAGAATCCCAATAGTTCTAACAGTATGAAATAAAAGAAAAATGACAGTACAGAAATTGGAGACTACTTTTAAACAAAGCAAAATATTTGAGTAAGCTAGTATTAAGAGTTTCTAAGCTGTAATGGATGAGTGACATGTTTCTCAGCAGGAAGTAGAATTCAACAAATTTTATATTGATATTCAGATACCACTATTATTTTAACTTTCTGAAACAAGGATTTCCACTTTATTTCTTTGTATATATATATATATATATATATGGTAATTCCATTTGCAGGCTGTGTCACTATAAGTAAGCAATGTTGGTAGGTCACACCTAAAAAGCAGGCATCAGTGCCTGTCACACATTTTTTTAAGTTATATATTATTCACTGTAAATAGTTATTTTAGGGTTAATATTAATACAATATAATATTATCTGACAGTTAGTAAAGACAATTAAGGTATGAGATATTAATGATCATTGTCCAATGGTCCTGGGTTTGATTCTACTAGCCTCCATTTTGTCTACCCTGTGTAAGTCACAGTGCCAGACAGTGTTCTCAGGCTGATTCTGAAAATGGTCGTGTGACTTAGTGTTGTACCCTACTTATGAAACTAAACAAAATAAATCCAATACCTGTCTAGTCATTGTAATTATTTCTGCATTGCTATACTGTCCTCTAAAGATTCCAGAAACAGGATAAACGTACAATTAGATGATAAGGGGGTGTGACAAGCATAAGTTCTAGTGCTTGCTAGAGGTTAAATCTACTTGTGGCCAGTTGCTTAAATGCCCATGTTTCAGCAATGCTGTAGCTTAACTTTTTGAGATACAGCAAATAATATGGTCAGTCAAGGAGCCTCACATCACTACACATTGAGTAGTTTTCTGCATGATACAATGCAGATGTGGTGCTGGGCAGCTGTGGTGATGCAGCGGTTACCATTGCCACCTCACAACAAGAGGTTCTGTGGTTCGATTCTTGGCTGGGGTACCTTCTGTGCAGAGTCCGCATGTCCTCCCTGCAGTCACGTGGGTTTCCTCCGAGTGCTCCGGTTTCCTCCAACATCCCAAAGGCATGCTGTAGGTGGATTGGACACTCTAAATTGGCCCTACGTGTGTGTGTGCCTTCTGTTGAAGGTTGGGCACTGGGCTGACAATGCAACACTGTAAAACTCCACTGCCAGTTGTTCTGCAGACCATTGTTCTGTTGTGGCGACTGCTAACCGGGAAAAGCCAGAAGAAGACAATGCAGATGTTACTCGACTTACACTTAGCAGTAACTCATTGATTGTAAATGGAGAAGTATAAAGAGTAGTGACATTAATTTGATACCTGTACTAAAAGTTATGTAGTCAGATTACTTATTTGCATACTATTTTCTCTCTATTATTATTTATGGGAATGTCAAAGTGAGATAATTACTAATTATTTGCCATTTACTGACTTTAGAATACAATAGTCTCTATGTAATATTTTAAAACTCCTCACAGCCATTGTGTAAAAGTTGATTTAGTGCTTGTAAAGGACTAAATCAAATAAGAAGAATGTGTTTTGTGGATAGCACTGAGGAAACATTTAACATGTAATTCAAGGCCTTATAAAACTTTATTTTCTTTTGAAAAATTACACATTTAAAAATTATGACAAAAAATGTAGTAGGAAAGGTTTAACCAATAACTCCAATCCAAAAAACGAATGGTCCAGGCACACTGAGGTTAGCTAGAAATGTATTTATTGTAAAAATAATAATTTTTACATTTAAAAATTAACTGCTGCAAAACTAGAATATATAAAGGCACTACAGCTCCCTTATATCTCAGTTACAGCATGCAGAATTTGTTCTAAGTATTATCAAATGTAGTATAGTTTACATATGTTTATGCTATAGCATCATTTACATCATACTAACATATTTCAAAAGGTAAAGCACAATTTGAGCACATCTATTCAAAACACAATCACAATAGGAAATAAAAAAAAAACAAAGTTATTTGGAGAATTAGTTGCTTTGATTAGCATATTTGGTGCTGGCAGAAATTGGGCTACTGTTGGCCGAAGGAGGAGAAGAGGCGGAAGGCATGACCGAAGGCAGGGAGAGAGGAGAAAGGCTAGGACTGTGGTAGTGAGGGTCGGAACTTAATGTTGGCAGTATGACTGGTATAGGGAGAGAGCTAGCTGATATGATGTACAGAAGGAAGGTTGGTATATTATGTGTGCAAGAGACCAGATGGAAGGGGAGTAAGGCTAGGTGTATCGGAGGTGGGTTTAAATTGTTTTATCATGGTGTGGATGGGAGGAGAAATGGCGTAGGAGTTTTCCTGAAGGAACAGTATGCTAAGAGTGTTTTGGAGGTGAAAAGAGTGTTGGATAGAGTGATGTTTATGAAGCTGGAAATTGATGGTGTAATGATGAATGTTGCTAGTGCATATGCTCCACAAGTTGGGTGTGCGATGGATGAGAAAGAAAAATGTTGGAGTGAATTGGATGAAGTGGTGATGACTATACCCAAGGGTGAGAGAGTGGTGATTGGAGCAGATTTCAGTGGGCATGTTGGTGAGGGGAACAGAGGGGATGAGGAAGTGATGGGTAGGTATGGTGTTAAACAAAGGAATGCAGAAGGTCAGATGGTAGTGGATTTTGCAAAAAGGATGGACATGGCTGTGGTGAATATGTATTTTAACAAGAGGGAGGAGCATAGGGTGACATACAAGAGTGGAGGAAGATGCACACAGGTGGATTATATCTTATGAAGAAGGGCCAGTCTGAAGGAGATTGGAGACTGTAAAGTGGTGACCGGGGAACGTGTAATTAGGCAGCATAGGATGGTGGTTTGTAGGATGATGTTGGTGATCAAGAAGAGGAGGAGGAGTGTGAGGGCAGCACCAAGGATCAAATGGTGGAAATTGAAAAAGGGTGATTGTGAGGTGGAGTTCAAGGATGAGTTAAAACAGGCACTGGGTGGCAGTGAAGAGTTACCAAATAACTGGGTAACTACAGCAGAGCTAGTAAGGGAGATGGCTAGAAAGGTGCTTGGTATGACATCTGGACAGAGGAAGGATGACAAGGTGACATGGTGGTGGAATGAGGAAGTACAGGAGAGTATACAGAGAAAGAGGTTGGCAAAGAAGAAGTGGGATTGTCAGAGAGATGAAAGTAGACAGGAGTATAAGGAGATGAGGTGCATGGCAAAGAGAGAGGTGGCGAAGGCTAAGGATAAGGCATATGAAGAGTTGTATAAAAGGTTGGACACTAAGGAGAGAGAAAAGGACCTGGCTAGACAGAGGGACAAAGCTAGGAAAGATGTGCAGCAGGTAAAGGTGATAAAGGATAATGAGGGAAACATACTCACAAGCGAGGAGAGTGTGTTGAGGAGATGAAAAGAGTACTTTGAGGGGTTGATGAATGAAGAGAATGAGAGGGAGTGAAGGTTGGATGATGTAGGGATAGTGAATCATGAAGTACAATGGATTAGCAAGGAGGAAGTAAGGATAGCTATGAAGAGGATGAAGACTGGAAAGGCTGTTGGCCCAGATGACATACTTGTGGAAGCATGGAGGTGTTTAGGTGAAACTGCAGTGGAGTTTTTAACCAGATTGTTTAATGAAATCTTGGAAAGTGAGAGGATGCCTGAGGAATGGAAAAAAAAAGTGTTTTGGTACCAATTTGTAAGAATTAGGGTGAAGTGCAGAGCTGCAGTATCTACAGAGGGATTAAACTGATCAGTCACAGCATGAAGTTATGGGAAAGAGTAGTGGAAGCTAGGTTAAGAAGGGACGTGATGATTAGTGATCAGCAGTATGGTTTCATGCTGGGAAAGAGCACTACAGATGTGATGTTTGCTCTGAGAGTGTTGACGGAGAAGTACAGGGAATGTCAGAAGGAGTTGCATTGTATTTTTGTAGACTTAGAGAAAGCATATGACAGGGTGCCTAGAGAGGAGTTGTGGTATTGTATGAGGAAGTCAGGAGTGTCAGAGAAGTATGTAAGAGTGGTACAGGATATGAGTGTGACAGCGGTGAGGTCTGCGGTGGGAGTGACAAATGCGTTTAAGGTGGAGGTGGGGTTACATCAAGGATCAGCTCTGAGTCCTTTCTTATTTGCAATTATGATGGACAGGTTGACAGACGAGATCAGACAGGAGTCCCTGTGGACTATGAGGTTTGCAGATGACATTGTGATCTGTAGTGAGAGTAGGGAACAGGTGGAGGACACCCTGGAGAGATGGAGATATGCTCTAGAGAGGAGGAATGAAGGTCAGCAGGACTAAGACAGAATATGTTTGTGTGAATGAGAGGGAGGATAGAGGAAAGGAGAGGATGCAAGGAGTAGAGGTGGCGAAGGTGGATGAGTTCAAATACTTGGGATCAATAGTTCAGAGTAACGGTGAGTGTGGAAGAGAGGTGAAGAAGAGAGTACAGGCAGGATGGAGTGGGTGGAGAAAAGTGTCAGGAGTGATTTGTGACAGACGAGTACCAGTAAGAGTGAAAGGGAAGGTGTACAAGTGGGTAGTGAGACCAGCTATGTTATATGGGTTGGAGACAGTGGCATTGACAAAAAGGCAGGAGTTTTGAGCTGGAAGTGGCAGAGTTAAAGATGTTAAGATTTGCACTGGGTGTGACTAGGATAGACAGGATTAGGAATCAGTATATTAGAGGGTCAGCTCAGTTTGGTCAGTTTGGAGACAAAGCAAGAAAGGTGAGATAGCATTGGTTTGGACATGTGCTGAGGAGGGATGCTGGGTATATTGGGAAAAGGATGCTAAGGATGAAGCTGCCAGGTAACAGGAAAAGAGGGAGGCCTAAGATAAGGTTTATGGATGTGGTGAGAGAGGACATGCAGGTGGTGAGCAAGATGCTGAGGACAAGAAGAAATGGAAACAGATGATCCGCTGTGGCGACCCCTAATGGGAACAGCTAAAAGAAGATGATGATTAGCATATTTGGTTTAGCCCTAGTCTTAAGGTAGTGCAGTAAAACACACTCATGAGCTTGTAATCTTTGCTTTCATAGGTTTATGGGTTCATAGGTGTTTACTAGGCTAACAACCACAAGGGCCTTTTTAAGTCTAGCCATGCACCCCAAATCTCTTACAAGTTCTGCTACCCTTGATAAGTATAAGCAGGGGCTTGGGAGATGAAACATTTTCAAGCAGGGGCTTGAGAGATGAACCATTTACAGGCTGCTTGTGCCTATTAAAGGCATATTTGCCAAACCATGGATACATTTCCTGTTTTCCAGCCAGCTGTCCAAGTTACACTTGAGTTAGGTTAGGGAGGAACTCTGCTTCACATGGATGGGGCGCCTGTTCCAGAGACTGGGTATTCTCTGGGATACATAGCTGTCTCTCTAGTAGGTGTTACTTATATCACAGGCAAGGTTTAACTCTTTAGAATGGGTAATTCTGATGCTGTTTGTTTTGTGGATATGCAGTCTCCTAGTTTACAACTGCATGTTTTGTGATTATTTGTACCTTACCTAACTACCCTTTGAACTTGTGCATCTTATAAAAAGAAACACTTTTAATTTACTGAGCCCGACTTAACTATATAAGGAATAGAAAGAAAACAGTAATGGAATCAGACCCTTTCTACAAAAGTAATGAAGAAACAAAGTGACAAAAGGTAAGGACTGCTAAGGCCCACCAGATCTGTCTCTTATTCAGGGAGCTGCCACTGGAATTTAAGTTGCATTCTCTCTAACCTTTCACTCCATAACTAGTTATTTCTTTAGCCCATGTAACCATGAATTCTAAATTTTTGTTGAATCTACTACCATCACACATTATGTTTCATATGTCTACAACTTTCTTAGTGAAAACACTGACATGATGAGTGATCACTGACTGGGGGGTCATGCTTCACCTGGGAGATGCTCTTTTTTTGTTTCTGTGTTGTCTTTTCGCACACTTAAGAAGCAGGGACTGTTCTCCATTAGGTGCCTTGATACTTATTCATTTTCCCCACTTCTTGCTTAGTTGCTTCAGTGTGAAATGTACAGTGTGGGGTCTCCAGGTGATTTTACAGAAGTCCCGTACTAGATTTTGCACTGGGGTGCCACCTCTACTACAATTCAAGCCACTGGGCACTTACTTTTTAAAGTGCTATGGCAACCCATTTTATTCAGGATGGGTTCTCTGAGAGGATATCCCAAGAGAGAGAGTTTTTGGCCATCAAAAACAGTGCTTATGTTCGATAGCAGAATGGTCAGACCTCCTTTGATGAGCATCTTTGACTGAAGATGCCAACTCCACCTATCTGGACCTCTTCAAATCTGTCAAGATTCAATCCTTTACCCTAATCCTGGGTGACTTTAACTATTGAATTATAGACTGGAAGAACTACTCATGCCAAAACACAAATGCCAAGAGATTGCTTGATTTTGTCATTGCAAATGCCTTGGAACAGCTGGTTGACACCCCCACAAGAGGTGATAATATCTTGGACTTGGTATTAACCAACATGAGTAAACACTACAGCATTCCTACAGGGTCATCCTCCCTGGTAAGATCCAACCACAAAGCAGTCACTTTCAAAGTCACCATCTTCACCAATCCCCCACTCCCTAGCTAGGGTCAAACAAAAAAACTTTTCCAAAGCTGATTACAACCTCCTGAGGAAGGTATATACAGCTTCACAGCTCCCTTCCCCTACATAGAAACTGGCACATATGTTCAAACCTACACCAAAATACTGTACGAGCATTTATACAGCTGCATGGACTGACAAATATCCGACAGGACAAAATCATCCTCCTCAACTCCTCAAGGAAGAGTAAACCTGTCTAGTGGACATCTGCAATAAATAAACTATAATAAAAGGAAAAAAATTGCTATCCAGGACCAAGAAGGAGCAGGTGCCGAATTGGAAGCAATCTCTCCAAGTCTGAATAAGCAAATAAGAGCACTAGTGAAATCTTCCAAAGCAAATTTGAGTCCAAACTGGCCATATCTACTAAAGACAATCACAAAGCCTTCTTCACATATGTCCGCAATCTCAAAGGAAGCACTCAGATCTGCTCAGAACTGGTGGTCAAGGATACCACATACACAAATGCTGTAGATATAGTCAACCTGCTGGCAGACAGGTTCAGTGAAAACTTCACCCCACTGCCCCCCCATCAGTAAATCAGGAGATCCCTAGCACCTGACCCCTCCCTTTATCTCTAGGGGAACAAGTCATCACTGCCCTCTCAAAGGCAAAAAGTGCAGCCCCCATGGGGACCTGATAACATCCCAAGCTGCATCCTACATGAACTCTGGTAGGAACTTGTGGCACCATTAGACACCCTGTTCAACCAAAGCCTAACTACTGGCTTAATCCCGGCTGAGTGCAGGACAGCCACTGTCATCCCTTTGCACAAAGGTGAGGCATCCACCAATCCAGGAAATTACAGACCCATCAGCCTAACTAACCTGATCTGCAAGGCCATGGAATGGATTATTATGGAGCTCATTAAAAGGGACATTGGCAACCTCCAAACACTCGATCCCACAGAGTTTGGTTTTGTCAAGGGAGAAGTCATGCCTGTTAAATTTGGTTGACTTCTTTGAGACAGTCACCGAAGCCATGGATAAGGGGAAGATGATGCACACCGCCTACCTTGACCTGGCCAAAGCCTTTGATACTATTCCCCATTTGGGTATAATAGATAAACTCTCTCAACAAGGCATCAATCCATATGTTACCAGATGGGTTTCAAACTGGCTCACTGATGGAACCCACCTAGTCAAAATAGGGGAAGCCACCTCAAGCAGTAGACCCGTACCAAGTGGTGTACTCCAGGGATCGGTCTTGGGGCATCTGTTGTTTGGGATATACTTTTCTGAGATGCAGGCCAAAAACAGTGGGCTATGGCTGACCAACTTAGCAGATAACACCAAGCTAGGTGCTGTCATCCATTCCCCTAGTAATGTGAACATCCTCCAAGAGGTTCTCACCCAAACAAATGACTGGTGCCAGAAACATGGCCTCAAGCTGAATGCCAAAAAATGCATCATCATTTGGGGACAGTGACGTGCACATAAATTATCCCATTAATAACAAGGTCCTAAGGATGCAATCAGTTGTGAGAGACTTGGGCACCCAGATTGATAGCAAACTGACTTTTGACCACAATATTGCCTGTTGTATGGAAAGCTTTCTACATGGCCATCTCATTAGTAAAGATATCTCATCCAGAGACAAGGAGGTCATAGCATCCCACTATTCTTCTCTTATAAGGCCCATTATTGAATACAAAGCCATATATGTCACAAAGCACATGCAGCAACTGGAGTGACCATAGAGGTTCCTAACAATGAGAATTTAGGGCCTCAAATGTTTACCTTACACGGATAGGCTAAAAGCCCTGTCCCTTTACTCAGTCTCATACAGACTCCTCAGAAGTGACCTCTGTCTGGCATACAAAACAATCATAGACCCTGCCTTGATGGGACTGCTGCATATCCATCCACAAGTCAAACTCCACTTCAGTAATCCTCACGTGTGACCTCACCCTCATCTGTGACATCAATAGGATTTGTTGGCGGGACAGATTTGTGTCCCAGACCCCCCCCCCCTTTCTGTGAAATAGACTCTCTTTCCATATCAAGCAAAGTATCTCATTAACCCTTTTTAAGTGCAACCTGGATAACTGGATGAGGAACAGTAAATACACCCCTGGGATTCCACCTGTGTCCCTGCTGGACAGGGGCATCAAGTGCTGACTTGCCAGAACATGGGCTAAATTCTTGGCTAGGCTTATATGGGCCTCAGGACCAATAGCCTAGTAACCTCCTATGATCCTATGCTTTCTTGTCAGATTACCAAGGTCAGCATAAGCAGGCCTTACTAGCCTAACTCTGAATATTCCTAGCCCTGACATAGGTTTCAGGTAGTTGAAGTTGTCCACTGTCCAAAAGGCCAAATGTCATTTCAGTTTGGGAAGTTATGCACAAGAATTATCAACTCATTTTTCTGTTCCCTGAGTAACCAACCATCTAAACTGCCCTTTGGGAAGGCTGGGCCCCTCGAGTTAAATGGATTGATTGTGTGGTTTTCTCTACAATGTGAATAATACAGTGAGACAGATGCTCTCTTATGCTCCATCATAGGCATCAGACTTTATCAGGTATTCTGTGAGGGCAAAAGCTTTGACTCTGTCTCTCTTTTGTCTGGCCTATACTTAGTGATTTCTTTCATTCTGAGTGGGAGTTATTGCCCTGTATGTCTCTTCATTTGAAACGTATATTGCCTGTGGTTTTGACGCTCTATTACATGTTTCTGATTGTTAGTGTCTTTCCTTTTGTAGATACAATATTCTATTTTGCATAATCTCTTTTTCAGTATTAACTGATGACCTATTTTGATATTTATTCAAATTTACTGCATGCTGTACATAGGCAGGAAGCTAACATGAAACCTTATATCAATCATATCCTACAAAACTGCAATGCAATATTTCTTTTGGCACAATCCCCCTTTTTCAATGTGGCAAAACACCTTACTTTGCTTTTTATATGAAAGTATAGTATCTTAGACATAGACAGGAATAAAGACCGATCACTTTTACTCAGTTTACAAACTGTACTATATTATGCAAAACTGGAAAACATGCTGTAATGGTCATGAATGTTATTTCTTAAAGGGGTATAGTAAGTCTACTTACATGTTCTTTATTTCAGGCATGCATATGTTAACTTCTACTAACTCTTTTCTTCATAAAGATGGTACAACTGATTGTGAAACTTACTGTTGGCATTCTGATTATGTCCTTGTGATGTAACCTCAGGAACTTACAAAAAGATTTATAGATAAATGTTTATCAGGTATTATACAGAGCAATAAAAAACAAGACACTTAATGACAAGTGACTCCTGTCACTGTGCATTCCAGAGTCTCACAGGTTTCTAAGCCACATTTTCATTTGTTTTCTACATCTGAGGCAAAATAAGTCAAGATTGTTTCCACCTTTGTCACTGAGAGTACTTATCTATCCCCACCCCACCTCCATCAGTGTGCTGTCTTTGTCTGGAATTTTACTTTCATAGGGATTGATCAGAATTTATTTTTCATTATATGTAATCTGACATGAAACAATAATAGCCAGCATTCTTGTAATGAGGCTATTTTATTTTCACCTTAAACCCACATCTTGGGGCTGATGTGCGCATCCATATCAATGTACTGTTATGGCTGCCTGTGTGATCCCCCCCCCCCCCCCCCACACACACACACACACGCACACACGCAAGCATATTCCTGTCTCACCTTCACTGGGAAATACCCAGGAGGGGGATGGAAGACTGTGCTGGGCTAATAATCAAGGCTTGATTGTATGTAGGAATGGCAGAAAAAAAAAACATTAAATAAGTTCAACAGAGTGGTCACTGGCTTCATCTACAGCAGGAAAGGCATAGAGAGGAACACTTTAAATTCTGCTGTAAACCTCAGTGTCAGAAAGTTGCTAAACATGGGAGTTTTCTTTCCTGACCTGCAGCAACATTGATGTAGGGAATGCAGATCCAGGCATTGGGGTCTGTAGAGCTCCACCCTCCCACATTAACAATGTGTATATGTTTGAGGATTGTCTGTTTTAAATGTAAAAGTAGAAGATTCACAGAAACTGCAGTGCTGAATGTCAGTCCTAATATCTGTTAATGGATTAAGTTTCCATGCTATGGAACCAGTAAAATGGCCAACACCAAAAGAATGGTGTCATACATTCCTTTCTATTTTCTAATGAAAAGGTTTGGTTTTCAAATTCAGGTCAACGTTCCTTATGTTCTTTATAGCTCTGAAGTGAATCCATTTACGTAACACTGCTTTACCTGCCTTCAGTTCCAAAGGACTCCTTGAGAGCTTTTCTCTCTCAAATGACCTACACCACCTGCCACTGGAAAAAAGATTATGCCCTCCAGTAAAGTTTTTAACTGAGCACACTCTATGGGAAAAACTGATGCAAAGCAATGTTTCAGTTTTTTTTTAAATCCTTCACCAAATCTCCCTTACTTTATTAACACTCAGTGTTACTCCCATGTCCTAGGGTCGTAACATCTTTGCATTATATCTCTCTTTCTACTACAACTGAATTATTTCATTTTAAACCTTTTAATACTATTTTTCAGTTCAGCTCTCAAAGGTCTACGTCTTCTTTTGCCTGACTTTCCACATATTCCTTAAATGTTTTCCATTTCCTCTAAACTTGTCTGTCTCTTTCCTTGGATACAAATGTTTTTATCTTCCATTCTGCTGCATTGATCATCCCAAGTCATCTATAGCCTCATAAATTCTGTGATTAGCCCAGATGATAAGTGCAGACCTCAGAACTTCTGTGATTAGCCCAGATGATAAGTGCAGACCTCAGAACTTCTGTGATTAGCCCAGATGATAAGTGCAGACCTCAGAACTTCTGTGATTAGCCCAGATGATAAGTGCAGACCTCAGAAGTTCTGTGATTAGCCCCAGATGATAAGTGCAGACCTCAGAAGTTCTGTGATTAGCCCAGATGATAAGTGCAGACCTCAGAACTTCTGTGCTTAGCCCAGATAATAAGTGCCAGACCTCAGAACTTCTGTGCTTAGCTCAGATGATAAGTGCAGACCTCAGAACTTCTGTGATTAGCCCAGATGATAAGTGCAGACCTCAGAACTTCTGTGATTAGCCCAGATGATAAGTGCAGACCTCAGAACTTCTGTGATTAGCCCAGATGATAAGTGCAGACCTCAGAACTTCTGTGATTAGCCCAGATGATAAGTGCAGACCTCAGAACTTCTGTGATTAGCCCAGATGATAAGTGCAGACCTCAGAACTTCTGTGATTAGCCCAGATGATAAGTGCAGACCTCAGAACTTCTGTGATTAGCCCAGATGATAAGTGTCAGACCTCAGAACTTCTGTGATTAGCCCAGATGATAAGTGCCAGACCTCAGAACTTCTGTGATTAGCCCAGATGATAAATGCAGACCTCAGAACTTCTGTGATTAGCCCAGATGATAAGTGCCAGACCTCAGAACTTCTGTGATTAGCCCGGATGATAAATGCAGACCTCAGAACTTCTGTGATTAGCCCAGATGATAAGTGCCAGACCTCAGAACTTCTGTGATTAGCCCAGATGATAAGTGCAGACCTCAGAACTTCTGTGATTAGCCCAGATGATAAGTGCAGACCTCAGAACTTCTGTGATTAGCCCAGATGATAAGTGCAGACCTCAGAACTTCTGTGATTAGCCCAGATGATAAGTGCAGACCTCAGAACTTCTGTGCTTAGCCCAGATAATAAGTGCCAGACCTCAGAACTTCTGTGCTTAGCTCAGATGATAAGTGCAGACCTCAGAACTTCTGTGATTAGCCCAGATGATAAGTGCAGACCTCAGAACTTCTGTGATTAGCCCAGATGATAAGTGCCAGACCTCAGAACTTCTGTGATTAGCCCAGATGATAAGTGCAGACCTCAGAACTTCTGTGATTAGCCCAGATGATAAGTGCAGACCTCAGAACTTCTGTGATTAGCCCAGATGATAAGTGCAGACCTCAGAACTTCTGTGATTAGCCCAGATGATAAGTGCAGACCTCAGAACTTCTGTGATTAGCCCAGATGATAAGTGCAGACCTCAGAACTTCTGTGATTAGCCCAGATGATAAGTGTCAGACCTCAGAACTTCTGTGATTAGCCCAGATGATAAGTGCCAGACCTCAGAACTTCTGTGATTAGCCCAGATGATAAATGCAGACCTCAGAACTTCTGTGATTAGCCCAGATGATAAGTGCCAGACCTCAGAACTTCTGTGATTAGCCCGGATGATAAATGCAGACCTCAGAACTTCTGTGATTAGCCCAGATGATAAGTGCCAGACCTCAGAACTTCTGTGATTAGCCCAGATGATAAGTGCAGACCTCAGAACTTCTGTGATTAGCCCAGATGATAAGTGCAGACCTCAGAACTTCTGTGATTAGCCCAGATGATAAGTGCAGACCTCAGAACTTCTGTGATTAGCCCAGATGATAAGTGCAGACCTCAGAACTTCTGTGATTAGCCCAGATGATAAGTGCAGACCTCAGAACTTCTGTGATTAGCCCAGATGATAAGTGCCAGACCTCAGAACTTCTGTGATTAGCCCAGATGATAAGTGCAGACCTCAGAACTTCTGTGATTAGCCCAGATGATAAGTGCAGACCTCAGAACTTCTGTGATTAGCCCAGATGATAAGTGCAGACCTCAGAACTTCTGTGATTAGCCCAGATGATAAGTGCCAGACCTCAGAACTTCTGTGATTAGCCCAGATGATAAGTGCAGACCTCAGAACTTCTGTGATTAGCCCAGATGATAAGTGCCAGACCTCAGAACTTCTGTGATTAGCCCAGATGATAAGTGCAGCAAGGCTTTCCAGCTGATGCAACACAAGACACTGAGAATCACCTAGTAAAGGTATATCAGTCCATATGTGGAATATTCCGGTCATCTGTCAACAAATTCTCTCTGCAGTTGTACCACTCTATGTATTTTTGGCAGTATTTCCTCAGTCTGTTTGTCTGTCTTTCATGCTGTCTTTGTCTCAGGTTAGGAGTTCCGTATACTTCTTCTGCTCTGAATTTATCGCATTTTCTAGACTCCAGAGTGATGCAAACTATTATTATCTTCTCTGACTGTTTAGAAACTCTGCTAACTTAATTATCTTTTTCTCTTCTGTGGTGGCTTACCCAATCCATATATCTTGTGATCATTGCATCTTTACACCCCAGCCATAATTCTCAATGTCCTATATCCCAGTGACAGCAACAATATGTAAGCCATCCTCTTACACTGTGGAAAGTTTTTACTAAGAATTTAGAAATTTGTTGGCATTGATATCAATATATTCATAATTATATACGTTTTATGTCTGAATGATTCTCCTTAGATGTACTGGCATCACTCTGACTAGTACATTTTATTTTATTATTTGCTTCATCCCAAAATGGCATTATTGCTGTAGCAATATTGTAATGAAACTAAGGGTTCCTTGGGTTGCATTTGAGACAGCAGTTAATGGAACTGTAAGGTATCAACTACTGACTGGTATTAGTTGTGATGTCTTAAAATGAGCAACACAATCTTATCACCCTGGCTATTTTACCTATCTGTAGCTATTTTGAAACAGAAGATGACATTCGTGTTATCACAGTTTGATTTCAGTGTGGTAGCTGCTATGGATAGAGGGTTAATATTTGTTATTAGTACATGGAGTGTCTGTGCCTTGTTTCCTTCATTCATCTGTGAATTGGAAAGAATTTTAGAGTAAGAACTGATTTGTTGGTGGCTTTGTGATTCGCATAGGGTGGGAAATAAATCATATTGATAATGCACCTAGGAGATGCATACATTAAAATTAGTTTGCTATGCACCAAATAAGTTTTGATGACATGGAGGAATGTGGGAATGCAATTATGAGAAGTACTAGACAGACTTTCATACATAGGTATCGCAGTTTTACTCCAAAATTAGAAGAAAACAAAGGCTTGTTAGCACCTTTTTGATGTCAGAAATGTGTTTAACAAACATTTGTTAACAATTTTAAGCACCAGTAAGCTCTATTCTCATTCTAGAGCTTAACAACTGACAGTACCAGCTATCACAGAACAGCTGCAAAGCCAGAGTACATTTAAAAGCTATTAGATACTTTGTTTCGCTAAACCTTTAAACAAAAATAGTGTGGTCACCAAGCAAACTATTTCAATATCTTTCAACAGCTCAGTCATGTCAGTTTGGCATTAGTGTAACTTTCCAAAGCAGAAAGAGGTTTTGTGCTCCCACGCTTTTTTTCTGTAACTGGTGCATTTGAGCAGACGAAGCTCCACGCACTGCAAAGAGTTATTATCTGATCTCTTTGATCACATTTGTTATGAGGTCTTGACACGGATCTCAACGTACAGCTTGTGAGCTTTACTTTGCAATGCTGTCAAGGTGAGTTTCTTCACATTCATTTCACAAACATAAGGCATTCTTGTCTCAAACATTTGACCAGAATTATGCAGGGGTATAGACATATTTTTTTTCAGTTTCAGCTTGTACTCTAAGGTTAGTTCTATTATCCTCCCCCCTGGTTTACCTATCTGCCTCGCCCCAGTCCCTAAACTGACAGCATACTCTCACATGTCCATGCCATTTTAACTGGAATTTAGTAGCAGATGTGATAAACTGTGACAAGCTACTGTAACACATCAAGGTAGCCAGTCCTACAGTTATCCACTCACACCTCAGCTTACTTGCAGATTGACTACTACTACTGGAATAACTGATTGTGCCATTGGTTTTGGTTTTGTTGATAAAGCAAAATAAAGCATATGCAGCAAGCAGCCTCCTTCCCATCTGAATGGAATCCAGCCTAATTTTTTTCTAAAAGATGGTAACTTCTCTTTACAGCAAAACACTGCAACATCCACCATTCTCAATAAGTACCAGTGTTTTTTCCACTCTTGGCCACAAACAGCACACCTGCCTGTTTGTTAGCATACCACTAATACCTAGAGGGATATTTGTTGCTGGTCAGGTACCACTCATACCTAGAGGGATATTGGCTGCTGGTCAGGTACCACTCATATCTAGAGGAACACTGGTTTCTGGTCAGTTACCACTCATACAGAGAGACACTGGGTCTTGGTCAGGTACCACTCATACCTAGAGGGACACTGCCTGCTGGTCAGGTAAAGGTCATATGTAGAGGGACACTGGCTGCTGGTCAGTTACCACTCATAGGCAGAGAGACACTGGTTGTGGTCAGGTACCACTCATACCTAGAGGGACACTGGCTGCTGGTCAAGTACCAGTCATCCAAAGAGGGACACTAGCTGCTGGTCAGGTACCATTAGCATCTAAAGGGACACTGGCTGTTGTCATGTACCTCTCATACCTAGAGGGACACTGGCTGCTGGTCAGGTACCACTCATACCTAGAGGGACATTGTCTGCAGGGCAGGTATCACTCATACCTAGAGGAATACTGTCTGATGACATGTACCACTCAAACCTACAGGGACACTGGCTGCTTGTCAGTTACTACTCATGCATAGAGGGACACTGGCTTCAGATCAGGTACCAGTTATAACTAAAGAGACACTGGCTGCTAGTCATGTACCAATTATACCTAGAGGGACACTGGCTGCTGGTCAGGTACCACTCATACTAGAGGGACACTGGCTGCAGGTCAAGTACCACTCGTACCTAGAGGGACATTGTCTGCAGGGTAAGTATCACTCATACCTAGAGGAATACTGTCTGCTGTCACATACCACTCAAACCTACAGGGACAATGGCTGCTTGTCAGGTACCAGTCATACGGAGAGGGACAACTAGCTTCTGGCCAGTTACCACTCATACATAGAGGGACACTGGCTGCAGGTCAAGTAGCAGTCATAACTAGAGGGACACTGGCTGCTGGTCAGGCACCATTCATATCCAGTGGGACACTGACTGCTGTCATATACAGCTCAAACCTACAGAGAGACTAGCTGCTGGTCTGGTACCACTCATACCAAGAGGGACAATGGCTGATGGACAGTTACCACTCATACATAGAAGGACACTGGATATGGGTCAGGTTCTAGTCATAACTAGAGGAACACTGGTTGCTGGTCAAGTACCACTCATACCTAGTTTGACACTGGCTGTTAGTCAGGTAACAGTCATACCTAGATGGACACTGTCTGCTGGTTGAGTACCAATCATATCTTGATAGACACTGTCTGCTGATCAGGTACCAGTCATACCTTGATGGACACTGTCTGCTGGTTGGGTACCAGTCATACCTTGATGGACACTGTCTGCTGATCAGGTACCAGTCATAACTTGATGGACACTGTCTGCTGGTTGGGTACCAGTCATACCTTGATGGACACTGTCTGCTGATTGGGTACCATTCATACCTTGATGGGCACTGTCTGCTGGTTGGGTACCAGTCATACCTTGATGGACACTGTCTGCTGGTTGGATACCAGTCATACCTTGATGGACACTGTCTGCTGGTTGGGTACCAGTCATACCTTGATGGACATTGTCTGCTGGTTGGGTACCAGTCATATCTTGATAGACACTGTCTGCTGGTTGGGTACCAGTCATACCTTGATGGACACTGTCTGCTGATCAGGTACCAGTCATACCTTGATGGACACTGTCTGCTGATCAGGTACCAGTCATACCTTGATGGACACTGTCTGCTGATCAGGTACCAGTCGTACCTTGATGGACACTGTCTGCTGATCAGGTACCAGTCATATCTTGATGGACACTGTCTGCTGATCAGGTAACATTCATACCTAGATGGACACTGTCTGCTGGTTGAGTACCAGTCATATCTTAATAAACGCTGTCTGCTGGTTGAGTACCAATCATACCTTGATGAACACTGTCTGTTGGTTGAGTACCAATCATATCTTGATAGACACTGTCTGCTGATCAGGTCCCAGCCATACCTTGATGGACACTGTCTGCTGGTTGGGTACCAGTCATACCTTGATGGACACTATCTGCTGGTTGAGTACCAGTCATATCTTGATAGACACTGTCTGCTGGTTGGGTACCAGTCATACCTTGATGGACACTGTCTGCTGATCAGGTACCAGACTGGGACAACATTTAGATGATGCTGCACATCTTCATCAAGCCATGAAGCATCAACAAAGTGGACCTCTCAGCACAGCACACTTGCAGATATTTTGTCTTCAAATGCTGGATTGAGTGGTTTACAACTTTGGTTTTGGATCATTTGATAAAATATCCCAAACCAAATGCAACAAGCAACCCCCGTCCAGTTTGCCTAGAAGCTGGCTTAAACTATTTGCAGAAAGAACCTCTTCTGCACAAGTGGAACACTACCTAAATCATTGACAACAAGCTGTTTATGAACTATGGCTCACCAAAACAAAAAGAAGGAATATCAAATGACACCTTAAGGATTTTTAATTATGCTGTGTTTTCTCATCGTCTAATGACAAATGTGACAACAAGGTGTGTGAATCACAAACAACTTTTGGGGCTTTTACATCCATTCCCACCACTGATGCACCACCTATGGTGGAGAATGTTGATATTCACTCTGCTCTTGTTCTGCGGATTCTTTGCAAGTTCGGCAATTACCACTGCCCTTGCCGGCTCCGAAACCAAGAAGGAGCAATGAAAAAAGGAAGGTACAGACTCTTTATCCTCGATCTGGAAGCCAAACAAAGAAGTGACTCATGCATCTTTAGTTTTTAATTTATCTAAACGTGTGTTTACTAAGCACATAAAGTTCTTCAGTTAAGGTTGAACTTTCATTCCAGCGAATGCATCTGACTCTTCACAAGTGCTGATTGAATTTAAAACTTTTATTTCTTCTTTACATTTAAAAGTTTTTTTAGTAATTTAGAGGTAAGTGAAACTAAAATATGTAAGTTCAGAAGTACTTTTGTTCCTCCTGCTAACCTACTTATTTGTGCATTCGAGAAACCGGTTGAACATGATTTATACCAATATTTCTCAAGACATAGAAAGCATGTTTTTTTTCTAAACTCAATACTTTGCAACTGAAAGCATTACACACTTTAATGCAGAATGATAAGATTATAATAAAAGGAGCTGATAAAGGTGGTGGTATCCAGATACTGATTTTTATTTGAGTAGTATATTTGAAATGTTAACCACTGACAGTTACAAAGAAATAGGTAAACGTGAGATTATTTATTAAGTAAATAACTAAACTGTTGATTAATATGTTATATCAATATCAAGTAACTCCTGAAATATTCAACTATTTTTATGTTAAGACTCATAGAATACCTCTGTTTTATGGAATACCCAAATTGCATGTTTAGGTGGAGGACCTATAGTATCCGCTAGGGGATGGGCCACTGAGCCGATTTCTACATTTTTGGATATTAAATTGAAAAGTAGCCTTAAAGATGTTATTGTTATTTTAAAGGATACCTCTGATTTTGTAGCCCACCTGTATGCTTGGGTGCATAATAAAAAGCTTAAGAATTGCTATTTAGTTATATTGGATGTGGACTCATTTTTGACAGTAATTCCCAAATACGAATGTATATAAGTGGTGAGAACCCATCTACTGACTACATCAAGATTTAATCATACTATGATTAATTTAATATGTGAATTGCTTGAAATTGTGCTAGAAAACAATGCATCCATTTTTCAAGAAAAGTTATTTAAGCAGTGTAAAGGTGTCACCATGGGTATGCTAATGGTGAACACATAAGTTCATAGGTTCAAAGGTTGGTACTTGGCTATTGGCCCTAGGGCTTATACAAATCTAGCCATAACAATTCCATGGCTATTTCTTCCCAGAATATTTACTTCCCTGGTCCCCTGTCTAGCAGGGCAACTGACGTGATCCCAGGGTGAATTTCCTATCTCCCATCCAATCGTCAAGGTTCCTTTTGAAGAGAACCAAAAAGGCACTCTGCTTGACATGTATGGGCAGTCTATTCCAGAGTCTGGGGAGTCTCTGGGACAGGAACCTATCCCTCCAGCATGTTTTGTTCATTGTGATGACCAGGTTTAGATCCCTAGAGAATGTGGCTCTGAGGGATTGGGATTTCTTTAAGTGTAGCATGTCCAACATTGCTCTGGGTTTGACATGGCCTTGTATGTTAAGCAGAGATCGCCTCTCAGTAGACGATATGCCACAGAGTATAGCTGGAGTTTTTTTAGAGGGTCTGCATAGGGCATCTGCTTTAGGCCTGTGATTTTTTTAGTGAGGTATTTCTGCGGCCTTTCCAACTGTTGAAAAAGTATAGTGAGGTACATACCAAATGGAACATTGTACTCCATAATGGGTCCAACGAGATATGAGTACAGTCGGACAATGACCTTCTTTTTTCTGGATGAAAAGACCTTATTGATGAGATGTGCCACATAGAAGGATTTCCTGACTGTTGTAGTGATGTGGTTATCGAAGGTGAAACCACTGTCCACCTGTGTCCCTAAGTCCCTTATCACAGTGTTTAGTGTACTGCCACTTATGTAGTAATTTATGGGTACATGTTTTTTACCAAAGGAGATAACTGTACATTTCTTGACATTGACAAACCACAAATGAAAAGGCTTCACGAACTGTTAACACACAAAAAACGAAGAGATAAAGCTGGAAACTGCCCAACCAAATATAAGCAGTCGCACAAATCAGGTGTCCTTGAACGATTAGCTTAACACAATTTTATTCGTGTTTTCGGAACCGACTATGCGTTTCCTTCCTCAGAGAAACAGACCAAGCAAAAATGAATCAATGATAAAACAGTCAAACCCAACCCTTTCATTTAAAAAGCCTAAAAGTGTCATGTGATGCTAATTAAATTTTGCAGCACTTGACTTTAATTAACTAATCTACTAAAAAATCTTAAACAATCTTAAAAAATATATATGTTCACATAACAAACATTGCATCGCAAATTGTTTCAAACGATTAGAGCAACTCTGCGGTTTATCTGTGAACGTGAATAATTATTATTATTGTTAAAATGTTCGCTGGTATAGGGTTCAATGACCTGAACTGTTTATCACATTTAATACATTTAATAGCTACATTATAAATCAAGTACACTAAACTTGTTGTACTATACATCTTAAACCAGTACTTCAAGTAATAAATCTGTTACAAATAATAACTCTATTAAAAATACATAATCTCGCCCAACAAAACGTGCGGAAGACGTTAAAAGTCAACTTACGAAGGCTATTTACACAAAGAATACCTACCTACTAAACATAAAATACCAAAATACTTATAATACCTTTAAATACCTTTAAACTAGGGGTTCCTTCCAACTAATAGCTACATAATATTAGACCAACAAAAATATATGAGCTCTATCAAGCTAATGCAGGACCACTTTAACTAAAGCCATGCATCATGAAAGCACCCATCTAATGAATGAGGGCATCTTTATCTGTTGCATGAAAGTTTTTTTAAAACACTAGCAATGGATAAGTGCTCATTGAGACCTGGGGGGAATGTGGCTCCAGTTCTAATTTGCCAACTTAATTCTTCTATTTCTAAGCTAATTTGCCATGGTCCGACAAAAGGGGCATCATCTATCTTTTTCAACACCATACACCACACTCTGCTTGACATGTATGGGCAGTCTATTCCAGAGTCTGGGGAGTCTCTGGGACAGGAACCTATCCCTCCAGCATGTTTTGTTCATTGTGATGACCAGGTTTAGGTCCCTAGAGCATGTGGCTCTGAGGGATTGGGATTTCTTTAAGTGTAGCATGTCCAACATTGCTCTGGGTTTGACATGGCCTTGTATGTTAAGCAGATATCGCCTCTCAGTAGACGATATGCCACAGAGTATAGCTGGAGTTTTTTTAGAGGGTCTGCATAGGGGCATCTGCTTTAGGCCTGTGATTTTTTTAGTGAGGTATTTCTGCGGCCTTTCCAACTGTTGAAAAAGTATAGTGAGGTACATACCAAATGGAACATTGTACTCCATAATGGGTCCAACGAGATATGAGTACAGTCGGACAATGACCTTCTTTTTTCTGGATGAAAAGACCTTATTGATGAGATGTGCCACATAGAAGGATTTCCTGACTGTTGTAGTGATGTGGTTATCGAAGGTGAAACCACTGTCCACCTGTGTCCCGAAGTCCCTTATCACAGTGTTTAGTGTACTGCCACTTATGTAGTAATTTATGGGTACATGTTTTTTACCAAAGGAGATAACTGTACATTTCATGACATTGAGCTTGAGCACATGGCTCTGGCACCAAGCATCTGTCACTGTAAAGCCCTTTTGTAGAATATCCACATCATTTGGTGATTTGATAATGGCTGCCAGTTTGCAGTCATCTGCGAACTTTGTTAGGCAGAGTCCCTTAGTGCTGGCCTGTACTTCAGAGAAGTAGATGCCAAATAAGAGCAGTCCCAAGACTGAACCCTGAGGTACTCCATTTGTCACTTGTCTGGAGCTGGATTTGGAGTCAGCTACTTTTACAGTGTGGATTCTGTCAGTAAGCCAGTTGGCAACCCATCGAGTGACATAGGGGGTTAATGCCCAGCTTAGTAAGTTTATTTATGATTCCAGAGTGGGGGATGGTGTTGATGGTCTTGGTGAGGTCCATATAGGCTGTGTGAACTGCCTTACCCTCGTCCATGGCTCTGGAGACTGATTCCAAGAAGTCATTCAGGTTGAGGAGACAAGACCGGCCCTTTTACAAAACCAAACTGGGTGGGGTCCAGTGTTTGAAGGTTGAAAATGTCTTTGTTTATAAGTTCCATGATAATGCATTCTATGGCTTTGCAGATCAGGGATGGGACAATAGTTCCTGGAATCCAAGGTGGATCCCCCCTTGTGGAGTGGGATAACTGTAGCTGTGCGCCACTCATTGGGCACAAAGCCTGAGGTGAGGCTATGATTAAACATGACACTTAGGTGAGGTGCCAATTCATTTTGTAGTTCATGTAGTACATGACCCAGGATGTCATCTGGTCCCACGGATGCTGTATTCTTAGCTTTGGATAGTGCATTTTTTACCTATGTTGTCGTGATTACCAGAATTTGGCAATCATTTGGTATTGAGATGGGCCCTTTAGGGGGTGAGAGGGGGGGTGAAGTCAGTACTGAATCGATCTGCCAGGATATTGGCAATATCCTTGTGATCAATATATTTAGTGCCATTCTGTTGTAGCTCAGAGCAGATCTGAGCATTGCCATTTAGATTCTTGGCATAACTATAGAAAGCCTTGTGGCTGTCCTTAGAATCTTTGGCAATTTTATTTTCGTAACTAGCTTTGGAGGATTTTATGAGGGATCTCAACTTCTTACTGAGGCTGGTAAGGGAGTTTTTTCTATACTGGGATTTTCTTCTTTTCTGCAACAGTTTCTTCCTTCTGTTGTATAGTTTGTTTATGGCAGGGGACCTCCAGATTGGCTTCCCTTTTTTGGAATGGCACGATTTATGCATGCACATATGCTAAATATTGTAATGAATGGCTAGAAGAGCAAGTATATTATTAATGCAGAAGTAAATTCATCTTATGACTATGTTGTATTTTATCATAGACTTGTAGATGACATCTTCCAAGTTTGGAATGGAAATTTGGAGCAAGTTGATTGTTTACATTTTGAATACTACTCACTTCTTTAAGGTTAAAGAACACAATACATTTTGAAAATATTTACCTTCTTGATATTTATTTAGATAAGAACTTAATGGGTAACCTAGAGACAACTTTATACAAGAAGGAAGTTAAGCATAACAATTATTTACATTGCTGTAATATGCATCTGCAATTTTTGTTTGATAATATTGTAAATGGCCAGATGGGTAGGATATCACATCTCAATACAGAGGATAAAAAAATCCACAATCAAATGCAATGTCTGATAGCATAATTGGCAAATAGGGGGTATAATCTTGCTAGAATAAATACATTAAGAGATCAAAATGTGGCCAAGCACAAAACTACTTTTAAACCTAATTATTAGCAAGTAGTTGTGTTAGTTATACTGATGAAATTATTAATAATTCTTAGAGAGGACATAATCTGCTTAGATGTATTCATACTTATAATCAGAATATTAAGTGTGTTCAAAATATACTTAGGAAATACTCGGCTGATTATTGGGCAACTTCTTCAATTAAATACAAATGCAAATTTACAATTAAGGTTCATCTATAGTAAACCCCAAATTAAAAAAATATATGTTACAAGGAACAACCAAAAAATGTGAATGTCAATATTTCTTCTAGGATGGGAACACATGAATGTGGTAATTGTGCTCATTGTCTACATATTTATACTGATGTGACTATTTCACATCCTGTAACAGGGAAAATGTTCGTACTATGCACATTTGGCACTTGTGATATGGAAACTGTGATATACATGTCAAAATGCATAGCGTGCAATGCCTATTATGTAGGCAAAACCAATGGAAATTTAAAAGAATGTACCAGCAGACATTTATCAGAAATAACTTGGAAAATAGAGACAGATGTCTTGTATAAGCATATATATTAGTAAGGGATACAAACACTATTTTAAATTTTGCATTCTACAAGCAGTGCATGCATTTATTAGAGGTGGAGATATAGTTAATTATACAGAAAAGGAAGAACTTAAGTGGATCTTAAGATTCCAAGCGCATATCTTGCTGGGTTTAAACAGGATGGTTAGCTTTAAGCCTATTTCGCAGTAGATGCATGATTGTATTTAAGTGAATACATCTTTAAGATACTGATTAAGTTGTAGGATTTTGGTCAATGGTATTTGATTTTGTGATTATTTTAATAGTATAAACATGTCTGTACTGATGTGTTGTTTTAAGCCTGATGAAGCACTATTGCGAATGTTTACTTGCATTTTTACTCTTTAATAAATTTTTATGCGTTGTGAGATACTCTCGGTTTCATTGGACTTCTGCTTTTTATACATGTTTGTTTGTGAGCAGACCAAGGATCTGTCATTATGCAGGAGGTGTTTGCTTTCATATCTAATTAAGAAACATGAGAGGGCTCTTCAAAACGTTAAACCCATCTCCAGTATGCAAACTTTTTGAGGTCCCGTGATTCATTACAGTAGATCCAGAGCTATGCGAGTGCATGTAAATGCCTCTTTCTCATTCCATTTCACAGTTCTACATGGCAATCAAAGCACTTCCAGTGCTACAAGGACTTCCCTCTTTTACTGCTTATCTAATAAACCTGTGACCGTGTAGATAGCAGATGGCAAGCACATTTAGAAACAGCTTAATATTTCCAGAATGTCACGTGAAATTATATAATTGCTGCTTTATTATCTTCCTGCATAATATGAACATTCAAAACATATTTATATGTAACCACAAATCACCTGCTGGTTAGGATCTCTACTTACTACCGTTTTAAGTACCAGCTGTTGTCAGCCTTCCTGTAGCTTCATCAACACCAGACCATGCTTTTTACCTTTCGTCATTGTGCTGTATGTTTTTTTGCCAATGATCCACTGATTACAAACCTCCACTATTAATTCAGACTCCTCCTTGCATCAACACCAACCCCTTTCAGCCTACCACGCATCCTCATGCTAGGGCTCCTCTCCTTGCATTGGACAGATCCTTTAATCTGTCCTTCTCTACTAAAAGGAGATCCTTTCCATCGGTTTGAACCGATTCCAGTCAGTGATACACACTGCTGAGTGTAAGTCGTACTTCCTTCTCCTTTATTTCTTTTACATACTATCTAGTTCGGTTTGAACTGATTCCAGTCAGTGATACACACTGCTGAGTGTAAGTCGTACTTCCTTCTCCTTTATTTCTTTTACATACTATCTAGTTCGGTTTGAACTGATTCCAGTCAGTGATACACACTGCTGAGTGTAAGTCGTACTTCCTTCTCCTTTATTTCTTTTACATACTATCTAGTTCGGTTTGAACCGATTCCAGTCAGTGATACACACTGCTGAGTGCTAAGTCGTACTTCCTTCTCATTTATTTCTTTTACATACTATCTAGTTCGGTTTGAACCGATTCCAGTCAGTGATACACACTGCTGAGTGTAAGTCGTACTTCCTTCTCATTTATTTCTTTTACATACTATCTAGTTCGGTTTGAACCGATTCCAGTCAGTGATACACACTGCTGAGTGTAAGTCGTACTTCCTTCTCCTTTATTTCTTTTACATACTATCTAGTTCAGTTTGAACCGATTCCAGTCAGTGATACACACTGCTGAGTGTAAGTCGTACTTCCTTCTCATTTATTTCTTTTACATACTATCTAGTTCGGTTTGAACCGATTCCAGTCAGTGATACACACTGCTGAGTGTAAGTCGTACTTCCTTCTCATTTATTTCTTTTACATACTATCTAGTTCGGTTTGAACCGATTCCAGTCAGTGATACACACTGCTGAGTGTAAGTCGTACTTCCTTCTCATTTATTTCTTTTACATACTATCTTGCCATTTCTTGTTTAGTATTTTGCATTTCTTCCCTATTTTTTTTTTGCCTGAAGTGATCAACAAGCTTCTTACTGTAGTGTTTTCACTTTGTTCTCTAACTGCTTCAGTCTCTCACCATCTTATGCAAGGTGTATACAGGGTTTCCTTCAACCTGTATGTGTATTTCATAATCCGCGGTGGTACAGCGGTAGCGTTGTTGCCTCACAGCAAGAGGGTCTCCCATTCGATTCTCGGCTGGAGTGTGGGGAGTGCCTTCTGTGTGGAGTCTGCATATCCTCCCCGCGGTTGGGTGGGTGTTCGAAAGACATGCTTAAATGGGCGTGCCTTCGTTGAAGGTTGAATGTCGAGCTGGCACCTTGGCATTCGTCAAAATCTACTGCCAATCATTAGCAGACCAGAGTTCCGCTGTGGCAACCCCTAACCGGGAAAAGCCAAAAGACAACAACAACTTCTTATGACATATCTTTAAAGTAATAATTTCCCCGATTATACAGCCAATGGCTGCAAACAGTCTTCTCAATATTTCATTATAAGACCTTTTCCTAATAAGGTCCAGTAACATCTGTAAGACTTTTTCCTAATAGAAAATACTCTGAAACTGTTCTTCTATTCGCTGAGGTTCTGTATTACGTTTCTTTCTTTCAGGTCACTACAACTTCAGAAATGTTTTGCAGCATCCTGATGAAGAAACCATGTGTTGTTAGTGAATTTGGAATCAAAGGTGTTCTCTCCAGTCAACTATTTCTTTTCTGAAGTGAAGTTTTTGTAAATGAGTAAATGTGCTCAAAGGCCATCTAAAATTAATAAATGAAAATGCATAACTAAGCACCTACACATACACTGTATCCTTAACGACTAAAGTATGTGTGAAAGATTTCAGTATTATCAATGGTACTAAAAATGTTGATCATTCCCAAACCCTGCTAATGGCTTAACATTCTCTTCCAGGCATGTAAAAACGAGTAACTCCCATAATTTGACATAATGTTCTATTTAAAGTTACCAGTCTGTTCAGTGTGTGTGTGTGTGTGTGTGTGTGTGTGTGTGTGTGTGTGTGTGTGTGTGTGTGTGTGTGTGTATCAGAGAGAGAGAGACAGAAAGTGAAGAGTAAGATTGAGCAGTTATTTTACACTCACTAAACAGCACTCTTGCTGTTTAGCGAGTGTAAATAAAAAAAGAAAAAACTTAATATAAAAACAGTAAGGTGCGTGTGTGTGTGTGTGTGTGTGTGTGTGTGTGTGTGTGTGTGTGTGTGTGTTGTGTATGTCTGTAAGTCAAACTGTATGCGTGTATGAAAGCAGAAGAGACTGTGTGAATGAGAGAGAGTGAAGCATTAGAGCGATCCCTGGCAGCAGCAGCAGGAGTCTCAATCTCTTACCAAACCATATGTTTTTTTTTTTTTATATATTTTTGATGTAAAATGTTTCCTCCAACACCATTAACATATACTACACCAAGTTTGATACATTAGGCGGAGAATTTATTTTACATCAAAAATGTATTAAAAATTAGTATAGTATTTAATAAAAAGTAAGCAAAACACAAACATTTTACAGACAGCCCTTTCTCTAAGTGCAATTATACCCTCCTGGGTATATGTTAATGTGTAATTAACACCTTTCCAGGGGGCATTATTGCACCTGGGCAGGCATTAATTCCACATTAACATACACCCTGTAGGGCATTATTACTTGCTTACCTCATGCACCACCAGTTATCTGACCACTACGCTACAGAGTGAGACATCCGTGACTTGCATGAACTGACCACCTACTAGCAGAATCCAGGGGTATGTGTAGATTGCTGATCCCAGTGGATGAAAGGCGTGTATCGCACTAACATATATGCTGTTATCATTCTTACTTATGTATACTAACCATGATGTAAATGTAAGTAAAAACAAAGCAGCACCAAAGATGTACCACCCAGGAAATGAAAGCCATTACCACTGCGCCACATACAATCATTGTTTCTAATAATCAGGGTAAACTAATCATTATGCTGTGGGGAGATCAGCTGACAGCAGTCATGGCCTGTGAGCCCATGTGTGAAGATAAGCCTTAGCATTTCTGGCATTGAGTCGTGACTACTGTCTCTGAAAGGGAGCTTTTAGTTCCCCAAGGCATACGAAAATAACAAAACCTTGTCTTACTGAGCATTTCTGCTAACGATTATGAATCCAAGCTGCAATTAATATTTTCTTTATGCTTATAACTTAATATACTTAAAATGAATGGCTTTTAAAGTTTCAATATCTGCAGTTTCTTAATGGAAACATAACAATTCCCTGTTTAAAATAGCCACTCTTTTTTTTTTTGGATTTAATTTGAAAACTGTGATAAAAGCGAATGGCCTGGCCTTTGTTTTATACAATGCAGCTCTCTTACCAGCGTTGGGTAATAATGGTAAAATGATTCTCTCACTGTTCTGTAATGATCCTTCCCTTGATTAGCATCTCCTCCCACACAAAACATTATATAATGTGTGGGAACAAATGAGCCAGATTGATGAATAGTGTAATTTAAAGCATGCCAATATTTTCACACCTCACTGGTCTATGGCTCTTTGCATTCATTCAGCTTCTGCCTTGTTAAAGAACAGCATTTATGAATGTTAATATTCATGCAGATGGCATATCAGCAGGATAGATGAAGAAAACTGTTAAATACATTTGATAAGAGTAGTACAGCAAAATCATTTAAGGCCAACAAGGACACAATGACTATTGTGGTTTACCATGGTAATGCGTGTTGTGTTCCAGTAAATCCCAGTTTGTACAGATTCTTAAGTAGAATCAATGAAGCTGCACTGATACGTGCAGATTTGAATGACATATAATGTAGAAGACAGCAGGAAACACATCTGATCTCCTGTATATAATGGAATGTCTGTGCGTGCATGTGTGTGTGTGTGTGTGTGAGTGTGTGTGTGTGTGTGAGTGTGTGTGTGTGTGTGTGTGTGTGTGTGTGTGTGTGTGTGTGTGTGTGTGTGTGTGTGTGTGTGTGTATGCATGCATGTTTCTGTATGTTTATCTTACTCCCTGTTTCGCTTTCTCTGTCTCTCTCTATATAGAAATATACACGCACATACATATAATATATATATATATATATATATATATATATATATATATATATATAAACACATACATAAATAGATACATTTTAGTGGCACAGTGGTGCAGCAGTAGCATTGTCGCCTCACAGCAAGAGGTTCTCCGGTTTGATTCTCGGCTGGGGTCCCTTCTGTGTGGAGTCTGCATGTCCTCCCTGCATTCTTGTGCGTTTCTTCTGGGTGCTCTGGTTTCCACCCACATTACAAAGACATGCATCTGGAGCCTTTCTCCCCAGGCCTCCGCTGAAAATTGGCTTCATTCCAAGTCGGACTTCCCCAGTTAACAAATGTTAAATAAATAAATAAATATATACCGATATGTATACATACATATAAACAGACACATAAATAGATAAATAAAAAATAAATACATAAATTGTAACGCTTTCTGCTTAGAAAGCATCTAGTATTACTGAAAGTAATGACTGCTAAATAAGCTTGTATAAAAGTATCATTCCTGTTGCTTTTCTCCTCACAATCATGAATGAGCTGCTGCAAGCCATAGTAAACTCCAAAGTGAAGACTAACTAAAAACTGGTGCAACCAAAATGTTAGTTGGTAAGACTGGTTACCATAACTGCTTCCACAAGAATTATACCAGCCATTAAACACTAAGTAAAGAGGATAACAAAGGTCACATTTGGCAAGTCATAAAATCTATGCTACCCAAAATAATGGGGCAAGTCAGAATGGGCAAAACTATTTTCTTACCAGCTGACAGGTGTAGCATTAAAAATGTACCTGAACATGAGGGAGACTGACTATTGTGAGTATGAACAACTTAAAAAAGAAATCTTAGCCAGGGCTGGGGTAACTTCTGAAGTACAAGCCATAAAAATTCACAACTGGAATGTTAATGCTGATAAACCAGTAAGATATCAGAGGCATGATTCTAAGATGTACTTTAAAGCTATGGTTCAGACCTGATAGTAATCGTGAAATGAAAAAGTTAAAAATTCTACCAATGGGCATATTTGAAAGAAAATTCCCTTGCAGTATAAAAAACAATGTGTTGCAAAATTATCCTGAGATCTATGGCATTTTAATAACTTAAACAGAACATGTTTCAGTTAATATGCATGTAAAACCAAAGTGGTCTGCTTCTAAATTTAAATTTTTAGTAAGAAATGTGCAATCTGCTTTGAGACAAAAAATAGCAAGTAATGAATTAAGCTTGTTTCAAATGCAGAGAAAGGGGTCAGGGGGTCAGACAGACAGAGCTTTGAGTCCACTAATATTTCAGAGAATTAAGCTGGAAGAAACACAAACTGATCTTCATGTTACAAAAACCCTTTAATTTAATATGATTGAGACTTCGATCACTGAGTGAACATTATGTCATTGTCTTACAACTAGACTAGTAAATGTACTATATTTTTGGAAATTATAAGCTTTTACACATCTCCAGATTCTGAAAACATGATTGCTAAGCTCATATTTTTTAAGCATTAGAATATTAAACAAAAGGAGAAGAATCTGATACATGTTGATGGTGTGAAAATGGAATATTCATTCATACGTGTAGAAATTAAAACATTTCTAGAGAAGATTTGCATCCTGTCACTGTGGCTCCTGACTTGACTCAAAATGTTATAATAGAAGAAAAATAAATCACCATTTTGAAGCACTGCAGAAGACCTATCGTTACATGGCATCTGTGGAAATAGTATGGATGGCCAATATACCTAATTAGAAAGCGATAAAGTAACAGTTTGATGTATCCATCATGTATAAGAAGGGAAGGCAAGGAGAATAGGACAGTAGCACTATTTAGAGACATGCAGAATCAAACCCAAGCGAAGGGTATTACCATAAAAGCTACAGCGTGTGCTAGAAACTTGTAGTAGTTACATAGTAAAAAGGATTCTATGTGTTACCAGAAAAATGTGTCAGTGGTGGAACAACAGAAACTCAGTATTGTAAGAGATGTCAGTTTAGGATCCGAATGTAAAATGTTAGAAAACTCTGTAGTAAAAATCTGTACAAGACAGACGTGTGCACAAAAGCGTACAAACCACATTAATTTAGAAACAAAGAGGACCAAAGCAGAACAAATGTACTTAAATAAGGATCCTCAGAAAAAAAAAGAAATTATGTTAAGTACTAAAAGTAAGATAGGTAAGAAAATGCAGTTATAAAGCCATTTCTGTCCACGGGGAGCAGAAAGCCAAAGACAATGTGTGTTCTAAGGAGACTTGTTCAGAAAGTGGAAAAGTTAAGAGTAAATACAGATTTACAGTGTCAGTGCTTTTTGAAACAGGAAGATGTGTCTTCTGTTTCATGGAGAATAGCAAAGAAAATAAGTGAATTAGTATGCGTACTGGTGCGTCACATAAATTTAATAAAGTGCAATACAAGGTAATATTGTAAGTATGGCAAGAGACAATACAACTTTAGCTCTAGGGGACAAGATACTCCCAATATGTCTCATCTCTATTTTTGAGATATAAGCTGATCTCTTTTACGGAATAAGAAAAGGAAAACATTCTACACCAGTTGCTAGTGCTAGAAACTTATAGGACACTAGCAATAATGGTAACAATTATTCATGTTTTAGTATATCACTTGATGGTGGACAAAGCTAAGACAAATCCTTGCCGGAGTATATTGGACAGGTACAAGCAAAGAGAAGATGTATGTGCTTCTTAAGCATGTATTACTATGGCCAGTGTGAGGCCATTAGTAAAAATTAACAACGGATCTCATTAGATACTACTAATAATGGACCGAATTACATTTTGTTCCAGAAGCTGTACACTTATGGGAGTCTAATGCAAAGGTTATTGCCAGGGAACTGTTAATGCTGGGATAAACATTCTCAGTCCAAGCTTTCTTACAGTCTTGCCAGTGTTAAAAGCATTGCATATATCAGCAGAGACTATATACACGGATATCATTAATGTATTAAAAGAGCAAGAGTTATTCTGGCACAACCCTTAATTATGTATACTAACTATGCTGTCAATGTACGGAAAAACTAGGATGACATGGTGCCACTAGCCAAAACACTCCATTGACGTCCAGATTATTGCAACAGTTATGCCATCACTTTAGACATAAACAGTTAAAATCATCACTATACCATCTGCAGGCTTAGACTCAAACACACACACTCACATGTATGCACATACACAAACATAATAAATATGCAAAATATTTTCTGTGTGTGTGTGTGTGTGTGTGTGTGTGTGTGTGTGTGTGTGTGTGTGTGTGTGTGTGTAAGAGCAAATGTAGCAAAGAGATAATCTGCTTATAAAATGCTTTCTGGCAGATTTGCAAAATTTTCCCTTACCCTGCTCTTGACCTATCTTGGAGTTGGCATGGATGACTAGCAAGAGTTGTGGTGGGTACAGGCAGACTTGCCCCACCCCCCTGCAAAAAAAGATTTGTTTTGCTTTTGTTTTCTTTATTCAGTCTTATTAGACTTGATGAATTGAAGTGAGAATCATGTATATATATATATATATATATATGGATCTAGGATGTTTGCTTGAATGAACAAACGTCCGAATCCTTAACAACCGAACACACTTTAACGAAAGCGCTTTTATCGAAAAAGTACTTTCGTTAAAGTGTGTTACAAAAAAAAAAAAGACTTCATTAACATTTTAGCATGGGGGCTTCACCCCCCTGCACCCCCACACCCCCCCTACTTTAATATTCTCCCTCTGAGACCGCACTACAGTGGGGAAAAGGGAATTTTCCCTTATCTGTACAGCAGTACGGTCTCAGCAACAGGCATACTTACACGAAAGTGCTTCTTCGGTTGAAAGCACTTTCGCGTAGGTATGCCCGGCCGTTTGGGTCTCAGACGTTTGCTCATTTGAGCAACCATCCGAGACCCATATATATCTATATCTATCTATATATATATATATATATATATATATATATATATATATATATATATATTATATATATATATATATATATATACATATATATATATATGTGTGTGTGTTTATATATCTATATCTATCTATCTATCTATATATATATATATATATATATACACACACACACACACACACACACACACACACACACACATATAGCAGATCATCAGTGTTTTAGAACATAGACTATTAAATGGTATATGAAATCGGAGACTGCATTACAGTGGGGAAAAGGGCAAATTCCCTGATCCCCATTGTACTACAATCTTTGCAAAAAGAGTCTTCTTAGCATGCTAAACATTTAACATTGCAGAATGTCAATGATATGATCTTGACCATTTAAGACTTGACATTCTGTAACATTGGTCATCTGAGATAAAGCCATATCTATCTACCTGTCTATATATATACATATATATATATATATATATATATATATATATATATATATATATATATATATATATAGATAGATATATATAGATATAGATATGCATATATACGTGTGTGTGTGTGTGTGTGTGTGTGTGTGTGTGTGTGTGTATTAGATATCTGAGTGCATTTTTACATCCTTTACAGTTGCATGTGTTATTTTTTCTCTTTATATTGTACAACAGCTGCTCTATTTATTAGTAAATTATAATATTTGATCTTTCCTACCCGTGGTCCAGACGATACAATGCATACATTCAACAAGGCAAGTTATGGCTGATGATTCCTACAGTGCAGGTGAACAAGTGTGGAGTGTAAAACATGCAACAATAAAAAAAAAAATATTATTCCTGCTTCTTCTTACTGTTTGCCATCTTCCTTGTCCTAGAGCCCTTTCTTATTCTTTAGAAATCAGGACCCCGCCTCCAGTAACCATATTAACCCCTGTACTGGGGCTCACAGAATGGGAAACACTTTTTTATGAGGAACAGAATAAAATATAAGGCAAAAATCTGGACATTCTGTGAAGATCTGTACAGTTGAGAGGCATGCTCCCAGTGTAGTATGCGAGATTGCAAAATGCCCCACATTCCCACCCCCATCCACCTACTGACAGACTGGTTCAAGCTAATAGGGTCACAGCTGGATGGTAAAACCCTGGGTTACATTATGGAGACAGCTTAATATTTAACCTTCTGTTGCCCACCCCTCAGTTCTATATTGCAGTACCTGTCTGTCCTGCCCTTAGAAGTTCTGCACATTTATTCTCCATGTACAGTAAATTTGGTATAATTTTAAGCTTCAGTAGAACCAAATACCTCTACAGCACACAGGCAGCTATATGCTGGAGTAAGTAATATGATGGGACATGTCACTGAAAATGTCAGCCTCATGTTTATTAATTATGCTAATAAAATTAAAATGGGTATTCTCTGAACATATAAATATTTTAAGTTTGCCTGTTTGTCTCCTAGAAAAAAATGTTTATTTTCATTGTTATCATTTAAAAATGTTTATCTTGGGGATGAGGAGTTTGAATGAGCAGGAGGCATTACTAGTGACTGAATGAAGTACAGTCTGCCTTCTTAAATGTCCGACAGGATAGAGGTCTGTTTATATTTGATGTACTAGAGATAGAGAGAGAGAATAGATAGATAGATAAATAGATATAAAATGTCCTTTCTGCATCTGAGTTGAATGTCTAACTACAGTAGAAACTCATCCTTTGCTATGTACTTGTTGTTGTTAGCTGCAATCAACTGGACGTATAAGTGAATTTAAGTAAATCTTTAGCTGCATCCTTTTCAAATAATACAGCATTTAAATTGATTTATTTGTGTTGCATTGAATACTATCTAGCTGGAAGTTGTGGCTCTGTTTTTTCAGTTAATGCTTGTTAGAACGTAGTGCTTGTTAGAATTCCTGCATAGCCAGTGATAAGTGGGGGTAGTTTCACTTCATTGATAATCGGTTTCTGCCTTATTAAAGTAGTACATTTTAGATTGTTTTCTGCTTAAATTCTGAGCTTTGGTCGGCTATGACCTACCTGCAGTCAACTGGATGTATAAGTGAACTTAAGTAAATCTTTATGTGCACTTTTTTCAAATAATACAGCATTTATACTGATTTATTTGTGTTGCATTGAATACTATCTAGCTGGAAGTTGTGGCTCTATTTTATCAGTTAGTTTCCCACCCACCCTCCCTGCTTTTGTTTTGGTGTTAATCTTGGTGGCATTGAAACTACCCGCCTCTCTTGTAAATTTGCATTTGGATACTCCGATACTTATGTATTATCGCAACCAGATTTTCACGATAATGCCGTTTGCTTCCCGCTCTGTAAATTAAAAAAAAATGTATGCAGAATCACACTGACATTGTTAACTTCATTTAAAAACATTGTTTAGGTAGGGAAAACATTGTAAAATTTAAGGAATGAGTGCTTGATTCAAGCTATGCTGTTTTCCGACATCTAGTCACTCTAAATACATGTTCCATATCGCCAGCAATCTTGACAGCAATAGCAGACAATTTCTCCCCATACAAAAAGTGTAACCCAGCAATTGAACCATCTACAAGTAAACCAGCAAGTGAATCATCTAATAACCCAGCAAGTGAACCATCTACAAGTAAACCAGCAAGTGAACCATTTACAAGTAAACCGTCTGCAAGTATGCTTCCTTAATCAGTGAAAGAAAATCTTCACAAATATGTTGCTCAAAACATTTGGAAGACATCCACATGAATACTATGCAAAACATCCCGAAAACATTGCAACAATAACTGCTATCCTCACAAAAACTTTAACTTTAATTATTACTGCAGTATGTCAAATAAAATGAGTTATTTACCCAAAAAATGTTTCTCCATATTTGTTGTTCTAGTAATCCTTTACACAGTAAAAACAAACAAATATTTCCCATGTTTCCTCAGTCCCAATTCTGCACTAAGACAGCAGTGCAACCAATTTTTAAGTATGCAAAGCAAGTTTCACATTACCACGTTACTTTACATTGGTAATTTGGGACAAACTAGGTTGTACCCAAAGAAAACACCAAATTGTGTCTTACGTTTAGTCCCACAATCTGTTTTGGGGCCAACAAGCATATTACCGCAACCGCGAAAATCTGGTTGCGATAATACATAAGTACCGATACTCCTCCTGGGCCCATGTCATTTGCTCACTCAAAAAACAATTGCACTTTATTCATCCGCTTTTACTGTATTTGTGTTTCTTCCTACTTTATTTTGCTTTTGCGTCATCTTAAAAGTACTCAATTGTATGTATTACTGCTTTGTGTGTCCTGATTAAAGTGCAGTTATCATTCTAAGCCATTTGGTTTAAGCACTTGGGCTTCAGACCAGTTGTTTTACATTAAGAAGGTTTGTGGTCTGCACTATTGTAGCAGGACAGGTAGCTTACATCCTTCTAAGTTGGGAACTGCTGATTGAAGGCTCAGTGTCTGTTATTCTAAAAGTGTATTAGTTCTGGTTTAAGCACTTGGGCTTCAGGACAGTTGTTTTACATTAAGAAGGTTTGTGGTCTGCACTCTTGTGGGAGGAGAGGCTGGACTCTGCCCTTCTGAGCTAGGAATTTCTGGTTAAAGGCTTACAGTGCCTGCATATTTGAACTGTTTCTTACTGAAATTGGTGCACATTGTTTGCTGTAGCATAGACTAGATCCAGGTCTGCTGAATCTAGCTTTGTTTGTATAACTTGAGCACTAATCCAGGCTTTCTTAAAAGTATTCAGTTGTATTTATTACTGCTTGTTAGTAACCTGATTAAAGTGTAGCTATCATTCTAAGCCTTTTGGTTTAAGCACCTGGGCTTTAGACAAGTTGTTTTACATTAAGAAGGTTTGTGGTCTGCACTGTTGTGGCAGGACAGGTAACTTACATCCTTCTAAGTTGGGAACTGCTGTTCGAAGGCTCAGTGTCTGTTATTCTAAAAGTGTATTAGTTCTGGTTTAAGTACTTGGCTTCAGGCCAGTCATTTTACATTAAGAAGGTTTGTGGTCTGCACTCTTGTGGGAGGAGAGGCTGGACTCTGCCCTTTTGAGCTGGGAATTTCTGGTTAGAGGCTTATAGTGCCTGCATATTTGAAGTTTTCTTACTGAAATTGGTGTGCCTTGTTTGCTGTCGCATAAACTAGATTCAGGCCTGCTGAATCTAGCTTTGTTTGTATAACTTGAGCACTAATCCAGGCTTTCTTTTTTGGAGAAGGTTCCCCTGCACCCCAGTGGCAGGAGTGTGCAGTTAGAACTTGTCTGATTGAAGACTACAGGAACAGGGCTCAGTTTTGAGATTTTTTTACTGGTTAATTTGGTAATTTGTTTAAAAGCCTTTTCTGATTGCTTGTAGTCATCTAAAGCTGTTTTAATTGTATTTTTAATGTCTGCAGCCATTTAAAGCTGTTTTAAGTGTATTTTTTACAGTTTTTGCCTTATCTTTAAAAAAAATGTTTCTTGCTTGCCACCTTTCTAAGCTAGTATAGTCCAGTTTTCAGGCTAGTGCTGAATTCAGGGCTGTGTTACAAGTTTCTGAGTTGCCCATACCTTACTTGGATAGAAGGAGGTTTCTGTGTTCACCTGTGAGAGAGGGAGCTTTGAGCCAGCTATCTGTCCCTGGAGGAGTGGTTCCAGCCCAGAAGTTAGTAGTTTCTAGGCCATTGTGGGGTAATTTCTATCTCTTTCATTTCCCTGCTGTAAAAACCGTGTTTGCACAGTTTTGCACATCCGGGCAGCGCCAGTTAGCTAGGGCTAAATTATTCCCGGCTCCACCAAGTCTCCTCTTCAGTTTTTCCCTTGAAAATAGTCTAACTCTCAACCTAAGCACTTAAAAAGCATCCTACAGTCCAGCACTTGCTCAGACCTAATAGCAAGCACTAATATACCCTGACACTTGATTGCCCAGCAGGACAAGGCTCATTATTCAGCCCTCATGAACCAAGCGACTAAGCAGTTCACCCTACCATTCAGGCATGACCAAAGGGCAATTTCAGGTATACTCTCCAGTCAAGCTGGTTTACCTGGGTATCCTGAGGCAATGTTACAACTGCCTCATGTACACAGACAACCATCTCCTCCTACCACAAAACATTAACATATGCGAGAGATGCAATTATATAGCTAAATTGGAGGCTAAGCTCTCTCCACCCAAGACTGAAAGAGGCTGTCAAGAGGAGAAGGGTAACACTTGCACCGCACCTCCAGCCTCACATAGACATACTAAACCAGCACTGGCAAAAAATACACATAAATACATGAAATCATACTTGGAAGCTCTAAATAAAAACCTGCAAAAGCAACAGAGACCTCCAAAGCAGACACCCAAAAAACCTGCACCTCCCATCACAAACCATACAACACATAAAACACAAAATCAGTGTGCCGCACAATCACAGCCCTTAAGGCAAAATAACATACCTAACACACTAGTAACAGGCGAATCTATAGTCAGGCACACTGACATCCTACTCACTAGGCTGGACAAGGAGAAGGTTACTGTTAACTGCCTGTCGGGAGCCAGAATCTACCACATAACACAAGCACTCAGGTCACTCCAGAGCAAGTACAAATATGACTCTGTCATTGTTCATGTTGGTGTGAATGACCTGAGATGTACCTCACTGGACTACATGAAAAGAGACATGGAAGAGCTCTCTGATCATGTAGTCCCTGACCATGAGTAGCATCCTGCCCTCACCAAGAATGATATCGCAGTATAAAGAAAAAATGATCAATTTCAACAATTAGCTAAGCTTCTGGTGTCACTCAAAGGGGATCCAGTGTCTGTCAGCCTGGGACGACATGCTCGACAAGCCTCATTGCTTCGCAAGAGATGGCTTGCACCTGTCACCCCTAGGCTTTTGAATACTGGCCAAGGCTCTTGTTGGCCCATGGTGCCTTTTTTAGGCAAGGATCAAAAGTCAAACCCACCTCCGTAAACAGCACAAATAAAAAATAAGGGTTATGCTACTTAACGCCAGAAGTTTAAATCTCAAAATGCATGCACTCGAAGCACTCCTCAGTATGGAGAACGTCAACATCTGTGCAGTAACTGAAACCTGGTTCAAGGCTCAACAGAGCACCCCAGCACTACCGGGCTACAACTCATACCACACATTTCGGCCACAGAACATGGACCAAAACACAAAAGGAGGGGGTCTATCCATATTCATCAAGGATACCTACACCTCCAGGTTAGTGGCGCAGCATGATACCTCTGAGATCATCCATGTGCAACTAACATTGTGTAAATCTGCAATGCAAATTGTGGCCTGCTACAGATCATCCTCCATGATCCAGGACCACCACTCTGCCTTTCTGCAGACACTAGAAAACATGAAGGTCCTACCGAACACCTTGATATTGGGCGATTTCAATTACCTTACCATTAACTGGGAAAACTACTCAAGTATAAACTCCCAGGTCCAGCGCTTCCTGGAATATATCAACTCAAATGCCCTGAATCAGCTGGTAAACTCCCCTACCAGAGGTGAAAACATATTGGACCTGGTCATCACCAACATGGGCGACAGGTGTCCCGCACCGAAGGTCAACCCGTCACTGGTTAGATCAGACCATAAACTAATCACTCTGGATGTCCACACCACACCACCACCCCCAAAAAAGGAAACCACAGTGAGAAACTTTTCTATAGCAAACTTCACCTTACTTAAGACAGAGGAGGTAAGTTTCACAGCCCCCACACTAAAGGATAACAGTGTCCAAGATGCAGGAACCTTTACAAATGCACTCTATGAGCACCTACAAGGATGCATGGATCGTGCCATCCCTAGCAAAACCAAGACTCGCTCCCCTAAGAGAAGGAAACCAGTCTGGTGGACCCCTACCATAAACAGGCTATGCAATAGAAGGAGGAAACTAGTTCAGAAAAAAAACAAATCCCAAGAAGGAAAGACATCCCTGATCAGTATCAGTAAGAAACTTAGGTCCCTCATAAAATCATCCAAGGCTAACTTTGAAGGAAAAATAGCCAAGGATTCGAAAGATAACCACAAGGCCGTCTTTAGCTATGTCAAGAATCTAAGTGGCAACTCGCACATATGCTCTGAGTTAGTGCAAGATAGCACAAAATATACTGAACCTACTGATATTGCCAACATCCTGGCAGATAGATTCAGTGCAAATTTCACCCCCTCTCACCCCCAAAAGGGCCCACAACAATACCGGAAAAGTGTAGTCTCCCAGAAATCACAGGCGCACAGGTGAAAACAGCCCTTTCAAAAGCCAAAAGCACAGCATCAGTGGGGCCAGATGGTGTCCCAGGCTGTGTCTTGCATGAACTACAGAACAAATTAACCCCCCACCTAAACACACTGTTCAACCTCAGCCTCACCACAGGCGACGTGCCCATAGAATGGCGCACAACAATGGTTATTCTGCTCCACAAAGGCGGGGCCACATCTGACCCTGGTAACTATCGCCCCATAAGCCTGACTAGCCTGGTCTGCAAGGCTATGGAGCGCATCATCATGGAACTCATTAACAAAGACATTGGGAACTTGACCCAACCCAGTTCGGCTTTGTTAAGGGCAGATCATGCCTACTAAACCTGGTTGACTTCTTCGAGACAGTCACCAAGGCCATAGATGAGGGGAAGGTGGTTCACACAGCCTACCTTGACCTCGCCAAGGCTTTTGACACCATTCCCCACTCGGAAATTATAGAAAAACTCACCAGCCTGAACATAAACCCCTACGTCACGAGATGGGTTGCCAACTGGCTTACAGACAGAACTCACACGGTAAGAATAGCAGGCTCCAGGTCCGACTCTAAACCAGTCACAATTGGTGTCCCACAAGGCTCGATCCTGGGATCCCTACTGTTCAGCGTATACTTCTCAGAAGTACAGGCAAACACAGGAGGACTATGGCTAACCAGGTTCACCGATGACTGCAAACTGGGAGCCATAATTGACTCTCCAGCTGACACGGACATTCTCCAAAAGGGCCTTACTGAGATGGACACCTGGTGTCAAAGTCATGGTCTCAAGCTAAATGCCAAAAAATGCATAGTCATCCCATTTGGGAAAAACAAAACACCCATGAATTACCACATAGGTGGCAGCCCCCTTAATACAGAAGAGGTAATAAGAGATCTGGGGGACCCAGGTAGATAGTAATCTCTCCTTTGACGATCATATTGCCAAAGTAGTTAGGAAATCCTTTTGTGTAGCCCATCTTATTACTAAAGGGTTCACATCTAGAAATAAAGAGGTTATAGTGCCCCTCTACTCGTCACTCAGCAGACCCATCATAGAGTACAATGCCCCATTTGGGATGTACCTCACAAGACACTTCCAACAGCTGGGAAGACCAAGAAAGTACCTCACCAAAAGGATTACTGGCCTCAAACATATGTCCTATGCAGCCCGACTGGAAAAACTCCGGCTGTACTCAGTGGCATATCGCTTACTCAGAGGTGATCTCTGCCTGACTTACAAATCCATGTCCAACTCAGAATTGATGGACATGCTCCACCTAAAGAAATCCAAGTCACTGCAAGCCACTCACTCTAGTGAGCTAAACCTCGCCACAACAATAAATAGAACATGCTGGAGGGATAGATTCCTGTCACAGAGACTCCCCATGCTTTGGAACAAAATTCCTAACTACATTAGGCAGAGCCCCTCACTAACACTCTTCAAGAGAAACCTTGACGAGTGGATGGGTAACAGAAAATACATCCCTGGGATCACGTCATTGACTCTTCTTGACAGAGGCTCAGTTAATTAATCAATGGGGTGGCGAAAGCTGACACACTCTGGCTAGGCTAATAAATGCCCTCGGGCAGATAGCCTAGTACCTACCTATGAACCTTAACATTTATAAATCAATATTTCAATATAGAAAAAATATAATAGTTGCACAAACATGTTAAACAAACCTACAGTCCTATTCAAGAAAAATGTTTAACAACCCTGACAGAGCAAAAACCAGTTCTAAAACATTTACTTTTATTGCTCTCATGTTCAAATATAATTGTTTTGATCTGCAATAATATATTATTTTATTCATAGGTGTATACTAGGCTAATGGCCCTGGAGCCTTTACAAGCCTAGCCCATAGGATTACCCTGGCATCATACCACCCAACCTTAGTTCTTAGTGCATCTGTCAAGTAGAGCCAGTGGAGTGATCCCTGGGGTGAATTTTCTATTTCCCATCCACTCATCAAGATTTCTCTTGAAGAGGGCCAGTGAGGTGCTCTGCTTGACATGTATGGGAAGTCTATTTCATAGCATGGGCAGTCTCTGGGTTATGAACCTGTCCCTCCAGCATGTTCTGTTGATTATGGTAATGAGGTTGAGGTCTCCGGAGTGGGTGGTGCGGAGGGATAGGGATTTCTTTAGATGTAGCATTTCTAACAGAGTTGGGTCAGGCATGGCTTTGTAAGTCAAGCAGAGATCACCTCTAAGTAGGCAATATAAGACAGAGAATAGCTGGAGCTTTTTGAGTCTGTCCATATAGGGCAAGCATTTAAGGCCTAGGATCCTCTTTGTGAGGTACTTTTATGGCCTCTCCAGTTATTGCAGGTGTCTATTGAGGTACATGCCAAATGGAGCATTGTACTCGATGACTGGCCTAATGAGAGAATAGTAGAGAGAGATAATGACCTCTTTCTTCCTGGATGCAAAACCCTTAGTAGTGAGATGTGCCACATAGAAGGACATTCTGACCACAGTGGCATTGTGGTGGTCAAAAGAGAGGTTGCTGTCAACATGTGTTCCCAGATCTCTTATAACGTCTTCTTTGTTCTGTGGACTACCATCAATGTGGTAATTCAAGGGAACTGGGTTTTTCCCAAAGGGGATGAAGACACATTTTTTTCAGAGTTTGGAGATTCCTTATATCCTTGTTTATTAGGTCCAGGATGATGTGTTCCATAGCTTTGCATATCAGACTCATCAGGCTAATGGGGCGATAGTTCCCAGGGTCTGTAGTCACTCCTCCTTTGTGGAGAGGGTGACTGCAGCAGTGTGCCACTTGGTAGGGACAAAGCCGGAGGTGAGGCTGTGATTGAACATGGCACACAGGTGATGTGCCAGTTCACTCTGTAGTTCATGTAGAACACAGACAGGGATACTGTCAGGTCCCATAGAAGCTGTATTCTTGACCTTGTAAAGTGCTGTTTTAACCTGTGCAGCAGTAATACTGGGTGCCTGGCAATCTACTGGTATTGTGAGATTGGTCCTTCTGGGGGGGGGGGGTAAAGTTAGCACTGGATCTGTTAATATCTGTTGGCTTGGTATGGGAGATACCATTGTGCAGTAGCTCAGAGCAAATCTGGGTATTGCTATGGAGATTCTTTACATAACTATAGAAGGCCTTGTGGTTGTCTTTACTATCTGCTACAATTCAGTTTTCATAGCTAGCTTTAGAGTATTTGATGAGGGCTCTCAACCTTTTGCTGAGGCTGATAAGGGAGTTTTTCCAGTCTTGGACTTCACATTATTCAGCATGTTTCCTCCTTTTGTTGTAGAGTTTGTTTATGGCAGGGGGACCACCAGATTGGCTTCCTTATTTTTGAGGAGAGCATCTTAGTTCTTTTGGATATGGTGAGATCCATGCATTTGTGTACATGTTCGTACAGTGCATTGGTGTATGATATGGTGGTCATGCAACTATTTTCCATTTGGATGGGTGCCGTGAAGTTAGCTACCTCTGTTTTTAGGAGCCCAAAATTAGCTTAGGAGGTTTTTCATTGTGGTTACTTTTGTTGGGGGGGGGGGGGATGTTGTTTTCCAAGGTGATTAGCTTGTAATTGGATCTAACCCGGGAGGAGCTGACTACTGGTGTAGAGCAACGGTCACCCATGTTAGTAATCACCAGGTCAAGGATGTTGCTACCTCTAGTGGGGGTAAGAACGAGTTGGTCCAGAGCATTGGAATTAATGAATTCCAGAAAGCATTGGGCAGATATATTGGTACATGAGTAGTTTTCCCAGTTAATGGAAGGGTAGTTCAATTCGCCCAGTATCAGAGTGTTAGGTTGGACCCTAATATTCTCTAGAGTGCTTAGGAATGTGGAGTGTGAATCTTGGGACATGACTGGGGACCTATGCTGGTTGCACCTGAAGTATCTCATATGCGTTATGTTGGGCTTCCAGTCTGGAGTTGTGTGCATCCTTTATGAATATGGAGACACCACTACCTTTGGAGCTTCAGTCCAAGTTCTGGGGCCAAAAGGTGTGGAATGGGTTGTAGCCTGGTAGTGCAGGGGTGCTTTCTGCTGCCTTGAACCAGGTCTCTGTTGCAGCACAAATGTCGATGTTCTCCATTTTAAGGAGTACCTCGAGCAAGGGCATTTTGAGATTTAGACTTCTAGCATTGAGGAGCATGACCTTCAAATTGCATTTGCTTGTAGCTGTTATGGTGGTAATTTGGTCTTTGGTGACCTGGATAGCCCATCTAGGCAAGTGGCCTCTTTTCAGGGGAGACCCAAGGTGGTATTTGTACTACTAAGGACATTTGCCAAGGGCATCTGTAGGTACTCTAAGAGCTCTTGCATCCACCTGAGCTACCATCAATACTAACAGATAGTAACTCAGTTTAACATATCATCTGAAGGGTTGCACTCTCAGGAGTGTATCTTGCCCTAATGGTGTATAACAGTGGCAGAAATGCATTCACCTTAAATGGTTAATGAACCCACAGCCTTCTGGTTTTCAAGAATCCAAGGCAAGTGTTCTACCTGCTGAACCACTGACTCAGAGCACTTGTATTGCTTATCATGTTGTATTATACAGACTTTCATCTTGAATATATGATAGCATTCCTTTAAACATTTATATCAGAATATTTATCATTGTAAAAATCTGTCATATAATAAAAAATTGTGGGTGAAATATTAAAAGAAATCAGTAACAGATAGGGCCATATTTCTTCTTCTGCTCCTTGTCACTCTGCATTTTAAAATCTTAAACTTGAGTTACTGCTCTCGTCTGAAAACAGGTTCCTGTGAGTACAACGAAAATGCATTATGTCAAATGCGTTTTCATCGCCACATGTAGAGCAAACAGGCAAAACAGCGAAGCGGCTGTTCAGCAAATTCTTTCCCTGGCAAAGAATTCGCTTGACCACTTCATTGTTTTGCCATATTCTGAAGTGTAGTGTGGTCCCTTGTCCGGTATAGCTCCCGAGCATGATTGTGCAACAATTACTGACCTTAGGGTTAGGGTGCGGGTTAAGGTAAGTGCATATGTATGAAAGTGTTTACTGTTTTATATTTTATGTTAAATGTATGGTTGAGTTACGTGTGTATGTGTTTTCAGTTGTTTACGTTTGTTTTGGGGGGGTAAAATTAGGGTTAAGGTAAGTGTGTATGTGTTTGGAACTGTTTATGTAAATGTGCGAGAGTTACTGACCTTAGGTTTAGGGTTCGGGTTAAGGTAAGTGCATATGGTTTAAAATGTTTACTGTTTTTTTTTTTCCATTAAATGTATGTTTGGGTTATGTGCAGATGTGTATTTAGTTGTTTACTGGTTTTTTGGGGGTATAATTAGGATTGGGTATGTGTGTATGTGTTTGGAAGTTTGTAATGTGTTTTTTTTTTTTTTTTTTTTTGTGGGGGTTGGAACAGTGATTTCTTTCACTAGGAAAGAAATCGCTGTTCTTTGGATTTGACATTTTCAGCTTTTGCTGAAAATGTGTCGATGTAACATTGTTCGCTGTTGCAATATAGACTCCTGAAAACAGCACTCATATTTAGACACCAAACCTACACCCTGAGAACCTTCCCAAATGACAACATTTTCCTTGTCTGTCCATGTACAAGACCGCTGCTAGGAAAAAAAAAAACATTCTGTAAACTAGGCCCTGCCATTTGGAACCATCTCCCAAACAAGGAAAAGTAAACCTGCCAACTTGGCAATGGTCAATACCAGTAAGAATTCAAGCAATCAAGGCTGGATGCATTGATGTCTGTTTAGCTGAATCTTTACATGCTGTTGTAATTATTTTCTGAAGTGTTTGCCTGCTGTATATCTGTAGATAAATCTTGCTTATAACTCTTGTTTTTTTTTCCAAAGTGTTTGTACTTGTTCCTGAGTCTTGTTTATTGCCAATGAAGTAGTAAATTGAGTTTGAATGTTATGACTTGCCTTTTCCACATTATCTATTTCTTTCTATGACTATTCTGTGTTTTATATTATATGTGTACTACTGCTCACTGAGCCTGTGTCATGGTTGCAAACAAGAAATGGACAAGACCACCTACCTGAAGAACAAATAGTAAATAAACAAACACAACATAGTACCTATTAGATAGACAAGCTAAGACAATTTATACAATTTATAAAGTGTTACCACTTTTTTTCTTGTACAACTTAAACCTTTGAGCATAATACTGTGCTAGCCCAGTTACCCTTTGCTATGTGGTGCTTAAAACCCCATGTGCCAAACTGAATTTTACTGACATCATCTATGCTGATTGGGACTTTGCTTCTTCTTTCCCTTTCTTCTCCTTCCATACTAATCCTATACTCCCATTGGGATATTCCTTTGTCCTTCATTTCATTAACTTCTTAAGCTCCTTATAGATTCATAGGTTCATAGATTAGTACTAAGCTAACTGCACTTGCCAGTCATTTTAAGCCTAGCCAATTATCCCTTGTGAGACTCAAACCCTGTACCTTGTGTTTGTAAGGCAAACACCTTAACCATTAGGCCACCCTCCCAACCTCTCTTCAGTTTCATAATCACTGTTCCCCTGCTATCCTTCCTCCTTTCGGTACCTAATTTGTACCTATCCTTATTCACTCTTATTTCAAAATAGGTGCCGATATTAAATATATATTCCCATCCCTTTTCTTCTTTTTTTTCCTGTTGCACCCAGTGCAGGCAAGCTTTATGCCCTGGATGTCTTCATGCTTTCTTTTTATTTTATGAATTGAGTCCGTGTGGTATTACTTCTGATAAACTTGGTAATAATTAAGATACTGATAACACAGTCTTGCTTTCAATCTGACTGAGATTGCGTTTGATTAAAACAATTATTTCAAAGAGTTTCTCATGGACCTACACTTGCCTGTACCTTCCATGTTGGGATTCTACCCCAAACCTCTCATCTGTGTGTCTGTGTATGTATATGTATATATATATATATATATGTATATATATATATATATATATATATATATATATATATATATATATATATGTATACATATTTATATATATATACACACATATATATATATATATATATATATATATATATATATATATATATATATATATATATGTGTGTGTGTGTGTGTGTGTGTGTGTGAGTGTATGTATGTGTGTGTGTATATTTATACATAGTGTGTATATATATATATATATATATATATATATATATATATATAGAGAGAGACAGATATACGGGAACACTTTTTATAATCCCGAAATTCTGAAATATCGAATTTCAGAATCCTGAGATTATAAAGCCAAAAGCTCAAAACTCCAAAACCCCAGAAGCATGAATTTCAAAATCCCGAAGTCTGGAGATGTTGAAGTAGCGCTTCTGGTGTTGCGCTGTGTGAATGGATAGCTGGAAGTTCAGGTCAGTATTTATGTTTAAGGGTTTTGGTTAGGGGCTTTAGTGTGTGTCAGTGTGTTTTGTTACTGTGATGTGTGTGTGCGAGGAGAATGTAACTTGTATGGTGGTGTTAGTATATTTAAGTAGGGGGGTGGAGGGTGCAGGGGTGCTTGCCCCCCTGCTTGTATGTAGTATAGGTTTATGTGTGGGAGGAAGGTGTGTGTATGTGTATGTGTGTGGTGTATGGTTAGTGTAGGAGTCGCGATTTTGAAATTCGCACTTTTGGGGTTTATATATATATATATATATATATATATATATATATATATATATATATATATATATATAAATATAACCTCTCAGATTTTTTTTCACCAGCTTGGAAATTAATGCTTATACAGTAAATCAGTTCATTTCACCTTTCTGTATAAATGTTACCCTTTCCTATCTACTAGCAACTACTCCCCCTTCACCCAGAGCTGTCCTTCCAGCATCTCTTTCAGAATAACCCATCTCTTTTCTTAACCTTCACTCCATCCTTCCAGTGACTTCCTCTTGAATCTTTTTCTGAATTGCTCCCATAAAAAAATCATATCTCCCTCACTGTATCTTCTTTGCACTGTTTATCTATTTCTCTTTCCCCATCCACCAATATACTGACCTCATTTTCACTTCTTATCTTCCTACTTTAACCCCAAATAAACAACTAAACATACCAGCTGTTGTCCACCCTTCAGTTATACACCTTCTCCCACTATCTTCTTGCCTGGTTCTACATTTTTTCATAGATTGAGAAAACCACCTCACTTGCAGTTTATCTGCTTTTCCTGTCAGGTCCATGCTTTAAATTGATGGAGGCCTACAGCCCAGTTGACCAAGGTGTTCAACAAATGATGAATATATACAATAAATAAATAGATAAACAATACTGGGCAATTGAGCTGAAAATGAGGGGTGAGAGAGGAATAAAGGGGTATACCTACTCACTTCTCTCAGTTTTAAGGGATTAGGGATGACAGTTCACTGGTGAGATGTGCAGCTGTCATGCTTCTAGTGTCCAGTTGTGGGCATGTCAGAGTACACAACAGTTCTCGGGGGTGGGACAGAGAAGTTGATGTGCAACCATGGCAACAAGGAGTAGCTTTGCAGAGGCATGTCACATTTACTTTTCAGGATCCATTCAGAAACAAGCTTGGAACTAGCAAAGGATTAGGGTTTAATATTATTCATCATTAGTGAAAGTCACTCCTCAGTCCTGGTGGCTGTGGACTTACAAGTGTGGCAATTGCAGAACTGGTGGTAGAGGAGCAAGGAAGGAAAAGGCACATCTCCAAAAATCTAATGAATATTTTGAGATCCTATCTCTGTAGACTAAAATGTATCCTTATAAATTAGGTAGGATGTGCAGTGTCATCACTTATTCATCTATTTATTTATATCCCTTTCTTTAATTTGCTTTTTAACAAGCTAGCCTCAAAAAGCCAGTATCCTTTTATGGTATAACCTATGTTAATCAGCTATGAAGCACAGGACAGAAAGAGCTTCATTTTAACCATTGAGCAGATACTTTATTTTCTTTAATTAATCCTCCTCTTCAGATGTAGTAAAGGAGGGATATCATAATATTGTATACTGATGGTATTTTGAAAATGTAAAGAGATTAAGTTGCCCCATTGCACTAATCTATCTTAACGTAAAGTAATGCATGGTACAGAGTTGTATTTTAGGACACTAACAAAGCTAATATCTGCATTTTAAATGTTTCTGTATGATAGATAAGCGGTTTTGTTATCTTTTGAAGGTACATCCTGTATAATATAGCCACATATTCACATCTTCATTCCATTTTGCAGTTATTTACTTGGAGACTTAGATTTGATGCGAAGTCATGCCATTACCTGAGTGTAGTGCTGCCAATGCTTTCCCAGCTTCTTTTAGGTGGTATTAAAAGCGAACATTAATTTATGTGGCCTACCTCTTTTCACTTAACCTAACACAACAATAAATACATCCTGGTAGCCTAGGAGATGTTCCATTATGTCATTGCTCTGGATGAAATTCCACATCAGGACTTGGGTAAACATTATGCATCCTTTGCATTATTCTGTACAAGTGTAATTAAGCCCAGATTACAAATATATTGCTAAAATATATTTATACTAGAAGAAAATACCAATCGAGGTAAACACAACGACTATGTAAAACAATAAAAACCAGAAAAAAGCAGATTGTAGACTAAAAATTAAGCTCTTTTAATATTTTTTTTATTGTTTTATAACACTAAAATATTACAGCTCCAACAATTCTGGCTTTCTGTACACACAGATACACGTGCGCACACACACACACACACACACACACACACACACACACACACACACACACACACACACACACACACACACAGTAATTCTTTGATTAAACAGGTCAGTAGCTAAACCTTCTTCATACTAGGTTCGATACTATAGTGCTGAACAAGACCACTGCTGACAAAAATGAAAATATCAAACTATAGACTGATGCAAGAAGAAGAAACTCACAGTTACTGAGTCTTCATATAGCACCTGAAATACTCACAGGTATTTGTGAAAATCAACAGAGCTCCACATGTCACATGTCATGCCTTTACATTTACACTTTTATCAGCAGACAGCATTTATTTTTATATACCTACATGTTCTTAGCCATGCAGTCTCCTACTGAGAGCAGAAATCCTTTTACTTAAGGTACTGCCTGAAGTGAGCATAAAAGAAGGTAACCATTTGCTCAGTGTTGCAAGTTACTCACTTGGAGCTGTTTGGATTCAAACTCACGCATCTAACTTTGTAGCACAGCTGCTTAGTCACAATACTATACTGCTTTCAATACTTTGTTATAGATACACTGCATGGCGAATGCAAGCTACATTTGTTAGCAGTGGGTTACCTGAGGTAGTACACTCATTTCAATTAGTATATAATCCATAAAAGTCAGTTATAACCCCATAATGATTTTAATTGGCCGGACATTTGCATGGTACATTTAAGATGAGGTGAAAGGATCTCTGTAGCGATCACATTATATGTTGAAAGACAAAAACAAAATTGTTTTAAATGAGAAGGAATAAGAAAAACAAAAGAGGAGAAAACAAGTGAGGAAAATAAGATGAAGTGTTACAGGCCCCAAGAGACACTAACAATGCACCACAGTGTGAGTTTATTTGAAAATGCATATTAAATCTGTTAAAATGGTAATTCATTTGTTTATTAAAAATCATAAAGCCCCATTAATTTCTCATCATTCTTTTTATGGCTCTAGAACGAGCTAACTATTTTAGAAAAAAATCAAATTAAATATAATTAATGTGAAATTATAATAAGGGCTCATTTGCTCAGCTTAACTGAAAAGACTAAATTTCCAAATAAATGAAGGCATTTGTGCAGAATGGGCTATTACTAAGTCTTGTCAAATGAAAACATCGGTCTAATAAAAGCAGCAAAGCCATCGACTACACCTTTCCAGTTTCAAATGAGGCATGAATTCATGATCCAAATTACAAAAAGTAAAAGTCATAAATAAGACAGGTTAACTGTTTACATAACTGTTATGACTGATTTAAAATACAGCCATCTGATTGTTGCTTCACTGTCTTTAAATCTTATTAAAGCTCTGCTATTGAGTAAGATTCAATAGAAGTTATTTTACTCAGCTAAATCTCAGAACACCACTTTGTCGGGCTCATCTTGCCATTTTTCTGACTAGAGAGCCCCCTGCTGGACTTCACTGGTAAACTAACCAAAAATTCATGTCTGCAGTATAAATTCTTGAAAGAGCTATAAAAAAGCCGTTCTGCTAAAGGTTTTAATATGCCACTTTCACATCTAATTAGTAACCAAGACAAAGGGTGGGAGATACCTGCCATATGACCCTGTTAAAGTAATTACAATAAACTTAAAAATGCCTAGGTATAACGAGACTCTAAATCAATGCTAGGAAAGTTTCAGTCCATCAGACTGGCTATATATGCAAAGGTTCACAACCTATTGTAATCATTTAGGACAGCTACATTCACAGATGACCGGATCTGAATATATTTTTTACTGAAACCTGAGTCTTGGGAGGAGAAAACAAGCTCTCAAAGAGTGCAAACAACTTATCTTCACTTCAATATTAAAATAAAGGCAATGCTGTTTCTATTGCTGTCTTACAGCAGCGTTTTGCAATACTTGCAATACTTAAGAGTTGATAGAAAACATTTTCATCCTAAAATACCAGGACTTTTACCACTTATCATGCTATTTCATTATACACAGCTCCCTAGATCATGATTGCCCTACAAAAATATGGAGTGGTGGTAACCATACAAAATAAGGTATGTATCCATTTGTTCTTAACTTCCTTGAAACAGTTTTTTTTTATTGTGATGTGCTAGAAAAATCAGGAAATACATGGCCAAGAATGAAATATATACTGTCAACCTAACAATTCACGTTCCCAGTTTAACTCCTTTTGCATCTTCTTTTTTGATAAAATCCTGTATGTGTACACATTTATTTAAAAATCAGAATGATTTGACTTGCCCTAAATGTGTTTCTTCCACCTGTACTGAGTTTGTTTGCTTTTAACCTTCTCTAAGTTGCACTGTTAGACTATAATTACAGATGACTTATTTCCAGCAATGTTGTCTATATCCTTTTCTGCAGTGAACCACTTCCTTTTTCCTTATGGTTTTATCTCCAAGGACAAGATTAAAATGGAGAAAGGAGGTACTTAACCTTCTTAAGAACAATATTCAACATATGGATTCATGAAGGCTAACATATCTACTGAGTAGAATCTGTTGTGTTTGCACCATCCTGGTGCAACAAAAAGTGGGACAAATTCCTTCATCTATATCATCAAGGAAAATGTAAGCTCTTATTGTTAATCATTTTATTTATTGACATTTGTTTACCACGAAAGCTGGCTGAGTCAAAAAGTGCCCATTTTCAGATGAGGCCTAGGGAGAAAACTCAAGATACAATTAAAAATTACAAAAAAATTATAAAGAGAGTTATAAAAACATGTTAAAAAAGACATAATACAAAAAAAGATCAGTATAGGGAAGAGCTAAAGAGAAAAGACACATGAGATTTTATATTGATTTTATAGTGTTGAGACACATATAAGAAGTTAGGAATAGAATGTAGTAGATAGGTGGATAGAGTAGAATTTCAAAGGAACGGCAGAAGAGACTTAAAATTAAAAGCTTAGCCTAGATTTAAAGACTTTACTCAGTTGTTGTATGGGTTTATATAAATACAGACTTTTTTTTTGCACATTCTGACCTATGACTGTCTTACTGCACTGAATATGGCTTCCTTACTCTGTTGAGTCTATAAACAATAATTGTGTGGATTGGACATTTTCATTTCTACTCTGTGAGGGGTGGAGGGGTACTCAACTTTTCATCTGAACACTTTTCAGTATTATGGCGGGTTACAGAGCCCAGAATATATCTGTAACACTCAAAACTAAGGTCTATAACAAACAATTGCTTGCAGCTGGTGTAAAGGCATACTATTTCACCTGAAATAATCATTTTGTATTTATAAAAAGCAACGGCTAAAAATGTTTCACTAATTATAAAAGGGTTTGATGCAGACTTTAGAAGGATGTTATTTTTTTCAAACCTGGCATCAGCTGGGGTACAACAATATGAGATTATTTGTAGGAAATGCTAATGTTTGGCTTTATATGTTACTGTTATTTGAGAGTTATGGATGGCGTAGTTTTTACTTGGTGCCTGCTTTGTCAACATTTTATGGTAAAATAGCTGTGTGTGGTATAGTTCTGAAATCCTTCCTCTTATGTTATACATAACACCAACCTTCTGATTCTAGACCCTAGTAAAATATCACAGTTTTTGTACCTGCAGAAGCAGACAGGAAATACCCCTGATACATAGCTTCTACAGCTTCCCTATTATTCTGTTTTCCAATAATGTATATTGCATGGCTTATTTAATTCCCTTTGGCAGACAGCTTACATAGCATCCTGAATTTAGTTCTTGAGCATTTGTTTTCAGTACTGCATTTATAGAGGTTTCACTGGCTCCATCTTACTTATGCATTCATGCAGTTTTCTTTAACAACATATCTTGTAGGAAAATTACAGGCTCCACTGATACAATTGTGGCAATGCACTTTTCAAACTAGCATACAGTACACATATTGCACATTGCATGGGGTAGGGGTGGGCACTGCTGTTCTAAAATTCAGTAGAATACATTGTTCTAATAACTCTCCTTGTTGAATCTGGTTTGTAGGCTTAATTGCATGATTTGAGCTTTTTCTGGCTCAACACCTGAATGAATATATAGGTCACAGTAGCTGCAGTGTGTGCTTTCCTGCAGTGAAGCACTCTCTAATAAAATACATTATGTATTTTGCTAGAATCATATCTGCTGACGCATTAGAACATACCCTAGCTTGATCTCCCAGATACTAACCAGCAACACTCATTGTACTCAGATAAAGTGGTACTGTAATAAATCACTGATAGACTTTATGTATCCTCACAGAATATGACTTTCACAAATGCTGAAAGATGCCTTAAGCACATCACCCTCTCTTCAGTATTACCTCTGGTCTAGTAGTTCTCCAAGGTGCTGCAAGGAATAGGTGACACATAGCTATATGCAGGTTTAACTGTATTACAGTGTAGTGCTGTTTCATTCTAAATACATTTCCACTACACATACCATGTCATAGGTGATGCCAGTGCTGTGCACTAGAGGGATAAAGCCTTGACTATGGCCCAGGTGACCTGGGTTCAGTTATCAGCTTAGGTATCTGAGGCACTGGAAGGAACAGGATGGGTATGTTTATCCTGGGAGCAGGCACATACTTGGGTACTCCCCGCATTTGATCCCTAGTTGAGATTATGAACATGCAGTGAAGGCATTGTCCTAAGAATAAATGATGGAGACATTGGCAAGTGACAGTGGGCAGCACAATCCCGTTACATATCTGACTTGAATGTAATAGGTATGTTTTAGGGGAAGGGAGAAGATGGTTAAGACAAAACACTTCCTGGCTGCAATATGACTTTGCATCAGGAGCCTCAATCTTCTCACCCGGTTGACAGCATAAGCATGCATCACCCTATGTCCAAGGTAGGAATAGATGTGCTCAATAGATACAATAAATGAGGAGTGGTCATGGTTGCAGCTGATGGTCAGCTGAGAGGACATAAAAAGAAGGATACAAAAAATATTAAAACAAGTAAACACACAAACAAATAATAACATACTGGAGGTAACAGGGGTACCACTTTTCTCCCAGTCATTGATCTACACATTTCAAATAATGCGTTTTATGGTACTGCTGTTGCTTTGGGTTACGTTTGATAGTATGCAGTATCTATAAATGACATCTTTGTGAATATGCTGATAGTAAAAGCAGAGTCTTGATGAATGGAGAAAATGCCCATTTCCAAAGATACAGTGACCTCATAGTTCAGCAGTGTATATATCTGGGGAGAGAGTTGATTTCATATAAAACATTAAGAACCTGTGATTACATCTGCTTGTAGACAGTTAGGGGTTATCACACTCCTACCACTATAAGGCATATTCTCTCACTAGATAGATTCATAACACCTAAATGAAGACACACTACTGTTATACAACTGAGCATTTATTTAGTATAATAAGGTAGACCATAATATTCCTGGTTTAGTACAACAGTTTACTTCTGTGTTAAGATGCCAGCAATATGGCTTCCAAAACAATTAAGTCAAAAATATTTCAAGGGTTTATCTGTGAACTACATTCTGAAATATAAAAAAAAAAAAACTTGACATTAAGCATGCATGACCTTGGGGGCAAAACCCCTCCAGCAGTTTATGAATTTAATGTCAGCATTGCCTGCATACCTTGCACCATCTATACTGACAATATAAACTACTATCTCTTTCATCAAAGTCACTGATGCATACCGTACCACATGAATAGAGCTATAACTTTGATCGCATTCCAAACTCTTTCTACATTGCACACCTAGCTGAATGAAAAAATATTGTATGTGTGTGTCTCTGTGTCTGTGTGTGTATATATATATATATATATATATATATAGAGGAAATAAAAATACATAAATATATACACACACACGCACACACACACACATATATATATATATATATATATATATATATATGGGTCCCCTTCAAAACATCTAAAACCCATAACATCTAATTTCATAACATTGAGACCAGAACATCTAAAATCCATAGCACTGAATTTCATAACATCTAACAGTACAAACAACATGAAAATAACATCCCCTCCACATATTACAACATATAATGACACCAAACTACCAAACACACTTTTTACTACGTTTCCACAAGGGGGCTTGATACAGTGGGGTTAGGAAATTAACTTTTTCCCACTGTAGTGCGATCTTGGAGTTGGTATATTTAATTTCCAGGGGGGTTGGGGGGTGCAGGGTGGTTTACCCCCTGCAGAAACATAGTAAAAAGTGTGTTTGGTAGTTTGTTGTCATTATATGTGGAGGGGATGTTATTTTCTAGTGATTTATAGTGTTAGATGTTATGACATTAGATGTTATGGGTTTTAGATGTTTCAAAGCAGACCTATATATATATATATATATATATATATGTGTGTGTGTGTGTGTGTGTGTGTGTGTGTCTATATATATGTATGTATTTTTATTTCCTAGTAAGCCTAGTGCTTACAGATTTATGTTGCTAGCATAACAATTAACTTTTGAACTTATCATTCCATACTTTTCTTTTTAAATATACACTTTTACAATGTTTTCTTTTTTGTATTCTTATCACCATCTATCTTATTTCTCTTTACCTGCTTCAGACTATATCGCTATTTTATTATCCTGCTCTTTACAGAGTATACTATGCTGCTCAGGCTGTACTGCTCTTACATTTACTGTGCTTCTACTCTTGACCATGGGATATTTTGTCTTGGAGAATGGGTGACCTGTACATCCCCAACTGATTGGAGAACACATGTTATCCACCAGGGTGTTAATGCACACTGAAAAACTAGTCCACTGCCTCATGGCAGCATATTATGGTGCTTAGCAGGCATAAAATTAAAAGAAAAAGTAAATTAGTTCAAAAGCAAAAAAAAAAAAAAGAAAAATGTGTTTTCGCATGTGTGTGTGTGTGTGTGTGTGTGTGTGTGTGTGTGCGTGTGCTGTGCAGTGTGTGTGTTGTGCATTGTGTGTGTACTTGCATGACTACATGGCAGCTTAAAGGAGAGAAAGGGAAACAGATAACAGCACTGACTATAACAGACAGCCTATCAGTGTGCCAAAATCTTAATATCTGGCATTTAATCATCAGTGATTTAACAGCAAATCAGCAGATATAGAAAAAGTAGTATAATATGTATAATATGAAACCCTTAATATCTGGCATTATTGACTGACATTAATAAGTAGAAATTTACCAAGAACTTAGTAGACAGAGTACCTGTGTGTATCAGGGTTCAGCTCTGAACCCACAGATGTTCATACTGAGGATGGACTACATTAACAAAGAGCTAACAGGGGGACAGATCAATAAAGTTACTGCACACAGACAATGTGGCATTACAGGCAGACAGAGTAAGAACTTTAGCAAAGTGTAGGGAAATGGAATGCAAAACTGAAGGCACATAGGGTGAAATTGGGTACAGATAAGACAGTTGTAATGGCATCAAATGGGGGAATTCAGGAGAAACTGAGAGTTGAGATAGTAAGGAAAATACTGGAACAGGTTATCAACTTCAGGTATCCAGGAAGGGTGGTTAAGGAGAAAGGGAGTTTGAATGACAAAATCAAAGCTAGAATCATAGGGAATCCAGACAATGTGCACAGAGTGTCAGGTGTAGTGTATGACAGAAAAATGCCAAAAGAGCTGAAAAGTAAGGTGTGAGCAGTACTACTGTATGGTATAGAAACCTGGGCAGGAAAGGCAGGACAGTTGAGGAAGTTAGAGGTGATGGAGGTAAAGTGCCCGAGATGGGTGATAGGATGCACACTATGGGACAGACAAATAAATGAGGACACAGGAGCAGAAGCCAAAGTAGCTCCAATTGCAGAAAAGGTCAAAGAGAACAGCAAACAACAATTTGGCGACATGTGCAGAGAAGAAGAAGACAAGCTGGTGAAGACGATTTGTGTCAGAGAGGATGAAGGCAAGAGGAAGTGAGGGCATCCAGCAAATAGATGGATGTATTGTATGAAAGAAGACCTAGGACAATCAGGAACGGGTGCCAAAGAAGGTAGAAGAGGGCGATGGATAAAGAACTATAGCAGAGGTTGCTCTGACCCCTTGTAGAGAAGAGGGAGATGGATAAAGAACTATGGCAGAGGTTGCTCTGACCCCTTGTAGAGAAGAGGGCGATGGATAAAGAACTATGGCAGAGGTTGCTCTGAACCCTTGTAGAGAAGAGGGCGATGGATAAAGAACTATGGCAGAGGTTGCTCTGACCCCTTGTGGAGAAGAGGGCAATGGATGAAGAAGTATGGCAGAGGTTGCTCTGACCCTTTGTAGAGAAGAGGGCACTGGATAAAGAACTATGCAGAGGTTGCTCTGACCCCTTGTAGAGAAGAGGGTGATGGATAAAGAACTATGGCAGAGGTTGCTCTGACCCCTTGTGGAGAAGAGGGCGATGGATAAAGAAGTATGGCAGAAGTTGCTCTGACCCCTTGTAGAGAAGAGGGTGATGGATAAAGAACTATGGCAGAGGTTGCTCTGACCCCTTGTAGAGAAGAGGGTGATGGATAAAGAACTATGGCAGAGGTTGCTCTGACCCTTTGTAGAGAAGAGGGTGATGGATAAAGAACTATGGCAGAGGTTGCTCTGACCCCTTCTGGAGAAGAGGGCGATGAATAAAGAAGTATGGCAGAGGTTGCTCTGATCCCTTGTGGAGAAGGGGGCGATGGATAAAGAAGTATGGCAGAGGTTGCTCTGACCCTTTGTAGAGAAGAGGGCGATGGATAAAGAACTATGGCAGAGGTTGCTCTGACCCCTTGTAGAGAAGAGGGTGATGGATAAAGAACTATGGCAGAGGTTGCTCTGACCCCTTGTGGAGAAGAGGGTGATGGATAAAGATGTATGGCAGAGTTTGCTCTGACCCCTTGTAGAGAAGAAGGGCGAAGGATAAAGATGTATGGCAAAGGTTGCTCTGACCCCTTGTAGAGAATGGGAAAAGGGGATTGATGATGATGATGGTAGTAGGCAGAGTAGCACTGTGGTATTGAACATTAATATTATTGACTCAATTTATCCCTCTGTGATTTACCAAGTAGTCAGTAGACAGAGGAACACTATGGGTAAAATCAGAGATCATTAGGGGGGGAGTTCCAACTGGGTAATAAATATCCATTTGAAGAGGTGGCCCAAGGAGAAAAAGAGAATTAAATAACATCAAATAAAATAGTAGTAGTGAAGTAATTAAAAAGCACATATACATGCAATGTGACAGTGGAATACAGAAGCATAGCTGTCTCAACTAGCACCCTGTGCCTGTACCATGAACCAGCTCCCCACCCAACCAGCTCTTTAAGTGAGGAGCAAAAAAAAAAGCAGTTTATTATATTAAGCTGATTGCTACGTTGTAGCAGTTGGCTCTTATACTTTCATGACCCTTCCCCCTGATCTTTCATTAAAGAGCATAAAAAATGGACATTACTTCTCCTGGCACACTAGTCAGGTGGCATAATGCACCCCCAACCTAGCCGTTCAAGTCTCATTTCTGTTCCCTGACTCTGACCCTCCTCCATTTTATTAATTAATTAATTAATAAATACAAAATAAATAAATAAATAATTTCTTCTTATAAATCACAGCAAACAATTTGCTACAGTTTAAAACCTACCTTCACAAAGTGCTACAGCATTCAGATTTTAGTTTTAAAAAGTGATTTTTTTTTACTTTTAAACTGCTATAGTTTAAACCACACATGGAGTGCTACAACGCTCAGGTTTGACAGCAAGCCAATATTGCATTAGAGATTGAGATTAGCTGATTGCAATCTCCAGCACTTTGCACCCAGAGCAGTTGCCCCTCTCACCTCATTCTAGCTACGCTACCATTGGAATGCATAGGATACAATAAAACATGACGAGGCACAAGTGATATCATAATAGAAAGAAAAAGAAATACAGTAAAGTATGACAATCATTAAATACAAAAGTATTAGAAGCGTGATTTATTATGCTTGGAAATAATCTACAAAACATTATACAAGTCCTGCCTAAGACTTGGATAAGGAAAAGTGTTGAAAGGGTATAGCTAGCTAGTATGTTGGAAGGTTAGTACGAATGTAAAGTATTATTCAGTGCAAATCATACAGGTGAGGTGCATGGGCATAGTCTTGAGTTAATGAGAAGCTCTTTGACAGAGGACTTGCATACATGAAGGCTTGATATACTGCAGTTCTGACTAAATTTAGGAGAGAGTTCCGTAGTGTAAGAGTATGTTTCTACCTATGCATATGTGCACACCTATGCCAGCCAGTCAGTGTTGTATTTTTAAATGTGTGTTTTAATGTATACATTGGTGAGTCTGTCAATCTGTCTGTACGTCTGAATGTGTTTGCGTGTGTGTGTTGAAATTAAATACGTACATAACTTATAGTTTGGATGTAAAGTACTTTCTCCAGTAACAATTGTATATGTTACAGCATGTTTGATGCATTAGGGGGAGGAAAAAATTACATGAAAATATAAAAAATATATATAGTACTAAAAAATACAAAACGATTTATCAGATAGTCCATTCTCTAAGTGCAATTATTCCCTCCAGGGTATATGTTATGGCAGAGGTTGCTCTGACCCCTTGTAGAGAAGAGGGTGATGGATAAAGAAGTATGGCAGAGGTTGCTCTGACCCCTTGTAGAGAAGAGAGCAATGGATAAAGAACTATGGCAGAGGTTGCTCTGAACCCTTCTGGAGAAGAGGGCGATGGATAAAGAACTATGTCAGAGGTTGCTCTAACCCCTTGTAGAGAAGATGGCAATGGATAAAGAAGTATGGCAGAGGTTGCTCTGACCCCTTGTAGAGAAGAGGGTGATGGATAAAGAACTATGGCAGAGGTTGCTCTGACCCCTTGTAGAGAAGAGGGTGATGGATAAAGAACTATGGCAGAGGTTGCTCTGACCCCTTGTAGAGAAGAGGGCAATGGATAAAGAACTATGGCAGAGGTTGCTCTGAACCCTTCTGGAGAAGAGGGCGATGGATAAAGAACTATGTCAGAGGTTGCTCTAACCCCTTGTAGAGAAGATGGCAATGGATAAAGAACTATGGCAGAGGTTGCTCTGACCCTTTGTAGAGAAGAGGGTGATGGATAAAGAAGTATGGCAGAGGTTGCTCTGACCCCTTGTAGAGAAGAGGGTGATGGATAAAGAACTATGGCAGAGGTTGCTCTGACCCCTTGTGGAGAAGAGGGCGATGGATAAAAAACTATGGCAGAGGTTGCTCTGACCCCTTGTAGAGAAGATGGCAATGGATAAAGAACTATGGCAGAGGTTGCTCTGACCCCTTGTAGAGAAGATGGCAATGGATAAAGAAGTATGGCAGAGGTTGCTCTGACCCCTTGTAGAGAAGAGGGCAATTGATAAAGAACTATGGCAAAGGATGCTCTGACCCCTTGTAGAGAAGAGGGTTACTGGATAAAGAAGTATGGCAGAGGTTGCTCTGACCCCTTGTAGAGAAGAGGGTGATGGATAAAGAACTATGGCAGAGGTTGCTCTGACCCCTTGTAGAGAAGAGGGTGATGGATAAAGAACTATGGCAGAGGTTGCCCTGACCCCTTGTAGAGAAGAGGGCGATGGATAAAGAACTATGGCAGAGGTTGCTCTGACCCCTTGTAGAAAAGAGGGCACTGGATAAAGAACTATGGCAGAGGTTGCTCTGATCCCTTGTAGAGAAGAGGGTGATGGATAAAAACTATGGCAGAGGTTGCTCTGAACCCTTGTAGAGAAGAGGGCGATGGATAAAGAAGTATGGCAGAGGTTGCTCTGACCCTTTGTAGAGAAGAGGGTGATGGATAAAGAACTATGGCAGAGGTTGCTCTGACCCCTTGTAGAGAAGAGGGCAATGGATAAAGAACTATGGCAGAGGTTACTCTGACCCCTTGTAGAGAAGAGGGTGATGGATAAAGAACTATGGCAGAGGTTGCTCTGACCCCTTGTAGAGAAGAGGGCGATGGATAAAGATGTATGGCAGAGGTTGCTCTGACCCCTTGTAGAGAAGAGGGCGATGGATAAAGATGTATGGCAGAGGTTGCTCTGTCCCCTTGTAGAGAAGAGGGCGATGGATAAAGATGTATGGCAGAGGTTGCTCTGACCCCTTGTAGAGAATGGGAAAAGGGGATTGATGATGATGATGGTAGTAGACAGAGTAGCACTGTGGTATTGAACATTAATATTATTGACTCAATTTATCCCTCTGTGATTTACCAAGTAGTCAGTAGACAGAGGAACATTATGGGTAAAATCAGAGATCGTTAGGGGGAAAGTTCCAACTGGGTAATAAATATCCATTTTCAGAGGCAGCCCAAGGAGAAAAAGAGAATTAAATGACATCAAATAAAATAGTAGTAGTGAAGTAATTAAAAAGCACATATACATACAATGTGACAGTGGAATACAGAAGCATAGCTGTCTCAACTAGCACCCTGTGCCTGTACCATGAACCAGCTCCCCACCCAACCAGCTCTTTAAGTGATGAGCAAAAAAAAAGCAGTTTATGATATTAAGGTGATTGCTACGTTGTAGCAGTTGGTTCTTATACTTTCATGACCCTTCCCCCTGATCTTTCATTAAAGAGCATAAAAATGGACATTCCTTCTCCTGGCACACAAGTCAGGTGGCATAATGCACCCCCAACCTAGCCATTCAAGTCTCATTTCTGTTCCCTGACTCTGACCCTCCTCCATTTTATTAATTAATTAATTAATTAATACAAAATAAATAAATAAATAATTTCTTCTTATAAATCATAGCAAACAATTTGCTACAGTTTAAAACCTACCTTCACAAAGTGCTACAGCATTCAGGCTTTATTTTAAAAAGTGATTTTTTTTTTTACTTTTAAACTGCTATAGTTTAAACCACACATGGAGCGCTACAACGCTCAGGTTTGACAGCAAGCCAGTATTGCATTAGAGATTGAGATTAGCTGATTGCAATCTCCAGCACTTTGCACCCAGAGCAGTTGCCCCTCTCGCCTCATTCTAGCTACGCTACCATTGGAATGCATAGGATACAATAAAACATGACGAGGCACAAGTGATATCATAATAGAAAGAAAAAGAAATACAGTAAAGTATGACAATCATTAAATACAAAAGTATTAGAAGCGTGATTTATTATGCTTGGAAATAATGTACAAAACATTATACAAGTCCTGCCTAAGACTTGTATAAGGAAAAGTGTTGAAAGGGTATAGCTAGCTAGTATGATGGAAGGTTAGTACGAATGCAAAGTATTATTCAGTGCAAATCATACAGGTGAGGTGCATGGGCATAGTCTTGAGTTAATGAGAAGCTCTTTGACAGAGGACTTGCATACATGAAGGCTTGATATACTGCAGTTCTGACTAAATTTAGGAGAGAGTTCCATAGTGTAACAGTATGTTTCTACCTATCCATATGTGCACACCTATGCCAGCCAGTCAGTGTTGTATTTTTAAATGTGTTTGTTTTAATGTATATGTTGGTGAGTCTGTCAATCTGTCTGTACTTCTGAATGTGTTTGCGTGTGTGTGTTGAAATTAAATACGTACATAACATAGTTTGGATGTAAAGTACTTTCGCCAGTAACAATTGTATATGTTACAGCATGTTTGAAGCATTAGGGGGAGGAAAAAATTACATGAAAATATAAAAAATATATATAGTACTAAAAAATACAAAACAATTTATCAGATAGTCCATTCTCTAAGTGCAATAATTCCCTCCTGGGTATATGTTACTGTGTACATAACTCCCATCCAGGGGTGTAGAGGCCCTCTGCCTTTGTCATTGGGCCTCAGAATACCTCAGGAGTGCTCTATTTATACAGTAACACAAATTCTGCCAGGCATTATCAGCTGTTAACTAGATGTGTTTGCATATATGGGTGTTACAACAGCCTTTCCTTTTATATGCTAGTGTATAACCAAATGTTACAGTAACAATGACTTAAGACCTCCACTCACGTTTCAAGCAGGCATATTGTAAATGTGCCTTCTATATCTGGGTCATGCCTGAAAAGGATCATTGGATCAGTCTACTTATCCAGTTAACAAATGTCTAAATAAATAACTAAATTAATAGTCATACAGCTGTTTGGTGCAGTCTGTATACAAAATATAAAACCAAATCCAGAAATGAGTGGTCAAATGTAGCAGATCAGAATAAACTGAGTAGTCCAGAAATAGTTAAGCGATTTATTCCACAGTATTGTAAGGCACAAGTACAATACAATATAAATTGCAGTTGATAAGCGCTTTCACCCAAAAATGAGCTTCATCAGATCTGGATCGCTTAACTATTTCTGGACTACTCAGTTTATTCTGATCTGCTACATTTGACCACTCATTTCTGGATTTGGTTTTATATTTTTATACATTTACGAGTGGCTTGAGTGTTTTTCTGTATAAGGCAGCGTTTGGTACTTTATTTCTTTTATTTGTATACAAAATATGTTATATAAGCATTTTGTCATTTCAAGCAGCTGTTTTCTGAAGGAGTAGTGATAGTGAAGAGTGGAATACTATTACTGAAGGGATATCATGTAATGATTTAAGCATAAGTCTGACAAGTCACGGATCTATGAACATCTGAATATCTGCATCATCAGGCATGGGAGTCAGCAGTTAACTAAGTCAAAATCAGAAGGAAGTACTTTGTGACTGACGGCTGAAAGTGGAGCGTACCCCAGTCTGCTGCTTCTAATTATTTGAAATCATGTTGTGATTGTCAAAGGACTGCAAACTAAAGAGACCAACATAGCAAGCACATACCTCTCAACTGTCCCTGATTTTTACTCAAATTTTAGCTCTGTCCCTCTTAATCCCTCCTAAAACTAGTGACTCTTGGAGGAAAGATGGTGAATTACACTTAATGAATAATGACAATAATTAAGAGTCATAGACTTCTTTTACTTCAGAAAATGTGTATTAATTCATATACTCTGATTCTGTTAATGTTTCAAGTTTATAGCACTAATATTTTAAAAGTGTCCCTGATGGTCCCTGATTTTTTTCTTGACTTGTCCCTGATTCTGTTGAAATCTGTCCCCGATTGGTTCAGAGGTCTGGCAAGCATCTTCATCCTCATTATTATCATCACCCTCCAGAAATGGACAGCAGTTCAAACCCCATCCACTACAAAGGAATTCATTGCAACTATTGAGTTTAAGACTTTGTACTTCCCACTACAAATCTCATATGCTTTGCAATTGCTTAGCACAAGCAAACTTCTAATCTTTTGGTTTACGGAAGCCTTTCTAAATCACGAGAGGCAATCTTTTATGGCAGAAACAGAACTTCTAATAATATTGGTTTACACAGACCAAGAAATGAAGTGGTCATTAGCATGCTGTACCATCTGCATAGAGGACATTGGCAGTAAGTGATGGAATGAAAAGGTTACGGACATAACAGGCATTTTGACATGAACATAATGATCAGTCTTTATCTTTTCTTTAGTTTCCTGATGTTAAAAAAGGCTGCTGTATCACTGACTGAGAAGACGTTTTGTTGTCTTTGTTAATAATGCAATTATATAAAATAATCACTGTAACCATGTGATCGGAGAACATCACTCACTGCAATGGTGGTCATTACAGTTACATGACAAGCACAGCAATCAAATGAAACCTTACAGAAATGACTTAAAGCAAAAAAGTTAGCAATTCTTCTTAAGCAAATTTCCCCTTGAGTAAAGAAACAGATTAGAAACATTGCCTGCCTTATATATTTTTTTATTATTTATTATAATTATTCACTGTTAGCTCAAAATACTCCTTCACTACATTCTTTATAACACCAGTCCCCTCTTCATTCGTACATTCATACATTTATTGTCTGTTATCCAGGGTAGAGCACTGATCTTTATGTACCTTTTCAAGGCTCAACCTGGGTGTGTCACCTGGTTAAGTGATTCACTCCACCACACAGGTAATGGCAGCTGATAGAACCAAATGCTGAACCACCAGACCAAAGGAAGCAACTCATTAACATCACCTTAATCATTTGCCCCAGCTGCCAGACCTTTTTATGTATTTATTTGTGTGTTTATATGTATGTATGTATGCATGAATGAATGTATGCAGCTATTGTTTATTTAAAATGTATTTAGTTATGCTTTTATTGGCAGCATGTTCACTGGGTTGGGATTCATTTTCACTGGAAGCCAGTTATAAAAACAAAATCAAGCCAAGACTAGAATAACAGTACACCCATACATGAAACAGGAAGCATTTGCACATAATATAGGACAGTTTCAAGTGGTAGCAAGAAGGATACCTTATGCAATAAATGTTGAAGCATATTGTCTACCAGGTGCTGCATAGCGTCCCTATTCACACATCACTAGTCTGCAATTTTGGTTTCATGGAAACTATACATGATCAGATCAAATGACTCCACTGAGGTTGATGATTTCAACCTGAGTGGGTCATTGTGGTACTAAGACCTTCTTGCATATACGTATAACTAACGGTGTGTTAACAGCTAACATATTTTCATGGTTCATTAGCAAGAGCACAAGGATTTAGCTGCATTCCACAACACTGGTATTAGAGCACCACATTGTTCTCTTTACATGTTTTTGACTCACTCAGCCATCTTGCTTTATTTCATTTCCATACACTGCACTCTTCTTTTTAATATTGTAGCTAATTACCATCTGTTTATTCCCTGCTGCTTGATGTTCTCCACTAATGTTATGTGTATCTTTGAATTGCACACACCCTGCTCATGGCTGCTCACTGCACAAACATGCAGGCCCGAGGAGAGGAGGGTGCAGCCGGTACATCACTCCAGGGCCTATGAAGCTCAAGGGGGCCCAATGAAGCCCAGGAAACATCACAACAACTGAAATGTGCTGTTGTCTCGAGAAGGAGACGTCCTTACAAACTAAGACAAAGAATGGAGCGAGAACTTTTGTGTACAAAATTGCAAAGAATTGTGTGTGTGGAAGCAATAGAAAGCCATGACAATGATAAAATAGTATGGAGTGACATAATACGGTGCATTCAAGATTCATTGAACAAAAACTTGTGAAAGTGACTATCAACGAGTGTTCTCACGTGTTCATGCCTAGCTTCACATTATTGATTGGATTACTCCACCTTGCTTTCCCGCCAAATCCTGAGAGGAAGAAGAAAATGGGACACGAGCCACGCTGATTCATCGTGGACTGCAAAGAAGACTTTACAGGAAAGCAAAGGAAGAAATAATTCTACAGGTAAAGTTCCCTGTAAACGCTGTAATTGTAGCATAAAGGACCCACTGACATTGTGTGCCTTTTTGTCTACATTAAGGAAAGATTTGAGACTATAAACAGCTTAATGGTTAGCAGAAATAAATAGCAATAAATATTGTTCTAACTTTAGAACCACTAACAAAATTCTCGATAGCAATACGGCAAATTTCTATGTTCTGTATTTCACTTCAGGTATCGGCCTTAAACATGTCATCTCAAAAATCTGGAGCTCAAAAACGTAAAGAAAAACAAAAACATGATGAGATTAATAAAAAAGGACAGCAAACACTCTTTCAAGTTGGCGTTAAATGCAAAACAAGAGAAACTGACAAAAATGAAACTTTAGATTTAGAACAAGGTGAGCCAAATGCAGAACTGAAACAAAGGACAGAATCTCATGAAGCCAGTCTGGATTTTCAAAAAACATCAGATCAAGTAAATCTAGGTGCAGTGGTGCAGTGGTAGCGTTGTTGCCTCACAGCAAGAGGTTTTCCCATTAGATTCTCGGCTGGAGCGCCTTCTGTGTGGAGTGTGCATGTCCTCCCCACGGTCGAGTGGCATTCAAAAGACATGCGTAGAATGGGCATGCCTTTGTTGAAGGTTGAGCATCGAGCTGGCACCTCAGCATACATAAAAAAATCTACTGCCAGTCATTAGCGGACCGAAGTTCCGCTGTGGCGACCCCTAACTGGAGAAAGACGAAAGAAGAACAACATCAGATCAAGTAAATCCTAATGCGATTCTTGTACAAAAGATGGATGACGCGAATGTGGATTTGGAGGATGGAGGATATGAGAGAAAAGAAGATTTGAAGGAACAAGTGAATGTTAGTGATGAAAAGAGAAGTGAGTCAATGAGTACGTCAATGTCTACAGAATCTGGCCATGGTAAAGAAGAGAGTAATATTGGAATTGACACTGGACGTCTTGTAACAGAGGTTCCTTCTCAGCTGGATATAGAAAACTGTGTTATGAAAGGTCATATTGACAATCCTAAAACACTTCCCAAAGATATGAATAACCAAGTTTTTCCAGAAAGTATACTAACATTTTGAAATTTGAATGGTGAGAAACATATCCAAGACTGGCTTGTCTGGAGTGATGTTAAACAAGCATTATATTGTTTTCCCTTCTGATTATTTTGTAACAATCTGTGTTGCAATATTAGCTCTGAATCCAAGTCTATGCTTGCATCATCAGAAGGATGGTCAGCTTCTGGAAAGTGGCGAAAATGATGTAGTCGCATCCCAGAACATGAGAGAAGCAATAGTCATAGGCAATGCTATCTGGCTTGCGAGAATTAGAAAGATGCCTGTCTTCTGATAAGGGCATTGAAAGTCTCTTAGAGGCATAAATTGCAACAGCATCTGTCAAGTGGTACAACATTATGAAACGAATCATTGATGTTATACCATTCCTTGGAGAACATGGGCTTGCTTTGTGTGGCAGTTCACAGCACATTGGTGAAAAGGACAATGGAAATTTTGTGGGGCTAATAGAGTTGTTGTCTCTTTGGGATCCAATTCTAAAAGAACATGTGTTGCAAGTTAGAGTCACAAAAAAAGGGGGAACGACTTCAAGTGCATTATCTCTCTGCTGATTCTCAAAATGAGTTAATTGCTGAATGTTCTGAACTTGTGAAACAAAACATTTTGCAGGATGGAAAGACTGCAAAGTACTTTGCAGTGATAGTTGATTCCACACCAGATGCATTTCACGCTGAGCAGACAACATTCCTGCTATGTTATGTAATTCAAAATGAATCCCAGTTTGAAATTGTAGAAAGATTTCTTCAATTTGTTGACTGCAGTGACAAAACTGGATCTGACATAACACAGATGATTGTAGATAACATTGAACGGACATGATATTCCACTCTCTGATTGCCAAGCACAGGGTTATGACAACGCAGCCAACATGTCAGGAAAATATAAAGGTGCTTGAGCAATGTCCAACTGCTATATTTTCTCCATGTGGCTGCCACACACTCAATTTGTGTGGAAATGATGCTGCAGAATGTAGTCCTGAAACCATAACATACTTTGGAACTATACAAACTGTTTATAACTTATTTAGTTCTAGTCCACATCGATGGAAAATTTTGCAGAATCGTATTGGCTGTTCTCTTCATGGCATATCTAGCACATGGAGGTCAGACCATGTTGAACGTGTGAAGCCCTTTGTAGCCCATCTGCCTGGCATCAAATTAGAATTAGAAGACCTCTTGAAGCTGAACCTAACTGCCAAAACAAGAACATAGATTAATGGAGCTTTGTCTAATGTGACATCATTCATTTGTGTGATAATGTCTGTTGTATGGTGCAAAATATTAGTTCCAGTTGATATCTGTAACAAAGTTATCCAATCCAGAAATGCAACACTGGATGTTGAAGTGTCCAACATAAAAACCTTGATTTCAGAACTGACAGATCTCTGCAACAGTTGGAAAAGTATGTGGAGTGAAGCTAAGCATGTTGCTTCCAATTTACACATATAAATTACACTATTTGGAAGTCGTGGTGATGCAAAATGCAAAAGGAGGTTCCATGGTGAAGATGCCAAATTGTCACAACAACATGAAACGGATGACTTCCCTGAAGAAGCGTATTTCAGAAAGTCTGTTTTCTATGTAATGTTGGATAATGTTATTGGTGGACTCACAGTTCGTTTCAATGCTGCAGTGAACATTTCTGAGAAGTTCAGCTTCCTCTGGAAGTACCTAACAATTCCCGTAGATGAGCTGAAAGAAAAATCAAAATCACTGGCAAATCAATATCTTGCTGATATCAGTGAAGATCTTGTAATGGAGATGAGTCATCTGCCAGCTGTTCATCGATCAAATTTTGGAGAGAACCAGCTGAGCCCGTTGGAGCTGCTGAATTGCTTGAAAAAGAACAAACTGGAAGGACTCTTTCCAAATATATGCGTAGGTCTGCGTATTCGGTTGCCAATTCCTTCCACTTTCACCTCTGCAGAGTGCTCATTCAGCAAGCTAAAGCTGGTAAAAAATTTTCTAAGCTCCACTATGTCACAAGTGCGACTAGTAGATTTGGCAAGACTCAGTATTGAGTCCGATCTAGCAAAACAGATTAAATTTGATTATGTAATTCAGTGTTTCGCTAGGAAAAAGGCCAGGAAAGCACCTTTGTTCGGCAGACAATAAATACTATTAAAAATGTCTTTTACTATTATAAATATATTACTTTATTATTACATTTATACCTATACATACTTATCTAAATGTATCAATGTAATCTATGATTGTTAGAAATAAATTATAATATACACACTTACATTTGTGTGTAGAATTTTGTATCAGGGCGCATACACCTTCTTTGTACCGGGGCCCGAATTTTCTCTCGGCGGCCCTGCAAACATGCTTACTACAGTATGGTTAACTTTTCTGAATCCCAGGGAATATCTTACAATATAAAAACTGATAATTTACTACTGACATTCACAGCATGTTTGCAGCTTCATACATTCATAAGAGATTAGTAGGCTAATGGCTTAAGACCCCTTACAAGCCTAGCTAATATAATACAATTGTACCCAGTACATGGCCCCTAGAAGCAAGAGGATGGTATGGATTTGTACCTGTGCCTTGAGTATCTTACAGACTGCTCCTATTCACAAGGGACATAGGCACTACCCCAGATGTGAATTTGTGATTCCCCATCCATTGATCCAAACTGTTTTTGAAGAGGGCCAGGGAAGGGATCTGCTTAATGTGACTAGGAAGCCTGTACCAAAGAAGGGACAATCTCTGAGACACATATCTGTCTCTGTAGCATGTTTTGTTTGATTTGAGTTACTGACAAAATTTATATCCCTAGATCGGATGACCCTCATGCTGTTTGACTTGTGGATGTGTAGCAGCTACATCAGGGCTGGATCTGTGAGTGCCTTGTAAGTCAGGCATAGCTCATCTTTTAATAGCAGGTAGGAGACAGAGGAAAGAGATGAGGCTTTTCTCTGTCTGCACAGGACATAATGTTTACACCCTGTATTTCCTTTGTGAGGAACCTCTGAGGTTTTTCTCCAGCTGCTGTAAGTGCCTTGTCAAGTACATGCCAAATGGTGCATTGTGCTTGATTACTGGTCTAACAAGGGCTGAGTACAATGGAACTATAATTTCTTTGGATCTGGATGCCATACCTTTACTTATACGTTGTGCCACATAGAAGGACTTCATCACCACTGTGACATATGGTGGTCAAAGTTCAGGCTACTATTTACCCATGTACCTAGATCTCTCACCTCTAAGTCTACTCTTAGGGGTGAGCTATTGCTGTTTTAATTTACAGGGGTATTTGACTTCCCAAAGGGTTTGATAATGCATTGTTTTACATTTAGTTTTAGGCCATGGTTTGGGCAACAATCATTTCTATGATCCAGAACCTCCTGAAGAATATCTACATCATTGGGAGATTCAATGATTTCCCACAGCTTGCAGTCCTCGGTAAGCTTTGCCATTCAGAGGCCTTCCACATTAGCCTTGATTTCAGAGAAGTATATTCTAAACAGGAGTAGTCTCAGCAGTGAGCCCTGTGGCACACCACTAGTAACTGTCCTCTTGCTGGATCTGGATTCACCCAGTTTGACCACGTGTCCTATTCATCAGCCAGTTGGCTATCCATCTGGTTATTTAGGTCTTTTTGCCCAGTTTTATGAGTTTATTTATAATACCTGAGTGGGAAAATGTGCCAGATGCCTTGGCCAGATCTAGGTAGATGGTACGTACTGTTTTACCCTCATCCATGGCCTTAGTGATTTTCTCAAGGAAATCCACCAGATTCATTAGGCATGACCTGCCCTTGACAAAGCTGAATTGGGTCAGGTCCAGTGTTTGGAGGTTTCCTATTTTGCTCAGCTCTGGTGTTTGGGAGTTTCCTCTGTTTGTTTGGAAGTTTTCTATGTCTGTCTGAAGGTTTAATATGTGAGAATAGCTAAAACCCAGATATACAGTCTCATGACACTGCCTAGTGGGAGGCAGTGGTGGTGGGGGGGGGGGGGTAGGTATTTAAAATGTATATTTAAATTTAGTAACAGGCAGCACAGTGGCACTGTGAATAGCATTGTCACCTCATAGCAAGAGGTTCAATAGTTCGATTCTCGGCTGGGGTGCCTTCTCTGTGGAGTCTGCATGTCCTCCCTGTGTTTGCATGGCTTTGCTCTGGTTTCCTCCCACATTACAAAGGCATGCTGTAGATGGATTGGACACAGTAACTTAGCCATAGTTGTGAGTGTGGGTGCGGGTGGGTGGTGCAGAATAACTACTGTGACAGGGCTAGACACCCAGCGGTGTGAACCTTGGCTCTAGATGATTGCCATTTTTGAAGTGACACCCTGACCCCATGTGCAAACATGGGAAAAAAAGGTTGTGGTTATATTTAAATTCAATATTTCATTACACTGTTGCAATGTCCATTTGTTGTACTAAGAAGTAATGCTTTGCATTATTGCATTGTATCCTCTGCTTTTGAGTTTGTGTTTGTTGAGTAGGTTAAATGAACTTTTCAACTTCGTTCATCATCATTTTGCCAAAATATCAGAAACTGGTGTTCCGTGGAGTTTACAAAGGAAGAACTTGGTTTAGTGTCTAATATAACAAAATTATTAAAGCATATAGTATGCAAAGGTTGCTTTAAAGGTGAGGGGAAACAAAAGAAGACAGTGATGTAAAGGGACAGTAAGACAAAAACTTTTATCATGACTTGTAATTGTGGCAATCTTTTCTACCCCTTTAAAAAGCACTTAAAATGCAAATTACTTAATATTTGATTATTCATTCTGATTTGTATGGAAAATGTAAATTAAAAATTATTTTAAAAAAGTATGATGTTCTCCCGATATGACACTGTAACTTTTATTATTCCAAGTAAATTTCCAGACTGAATAATTTATATTTGCAAAATACAAAATTCATGGTTTCTTGCACTATGGTATTTTCTCTTATACTGCAGGAAGATAGCATTTGTAAGGCAGGTACCAAGATAATTGGAATGATAAGAGAGCAGCAGAAGGTTATAGTTTAACATTTTCACAGTAGGTCAGATCTACCTTATATTCTATTTATTTCCCCTCACTCTTTTACCCTTTCTATTTTTTTCAATTTAATCAGAAATTTTCCTTCATGGTACTGTTGAAAATGAATTTACTTCAGTAAGACGTGAATGAATGTTCATATTCTGGAAATTAAAACTGTCATTTTGAATCAAACTCTTCAGTTTTTAACATTTAAAAGTTGTTGCTGAAGAGAATTGCTTAAATTGGGTGGAATTTCCAAACACGTGCCTATTAATACAAACAAGCAAAATTCATCTGCATCCAAATAGCATCAGGTTTTGCTCCCAGGATTTGTTTTTCATAAGCATAGCAGAGAAGTGTATATATTTTTTCTTTTGCTTTGTGCCTATTTTATGACAATTACTATAAGCTAATGCTGATATACCTTAATCAGTTTACAACATACAAATGAAGTAGTTATTTTTCTGCTGTAACCTGAAGCTGTAGGAGAGTCATGCTGTTTATTCTAAGTGGAGGTGTTGTAGTTAAAGTGTAGATGCAACTTTAAAACTTAAAAAAAATAAGATCAATATTAGCTAATTCAACAGACAGAATTTGTTAAAAGTTGTCACATGGATGGTCCTGAGACCCTTCCTCATGATGCTGTCCAGCAAATGAGTAGGCAATGGACTCTTTATTCTGAAACTGAATCGCCCTCATTCAGTCAGCCAAGTCTGTGGCCCACAGACCACACAGAGAGACTTCTCAGAAACATGTGGTATTCTCCAATAGACCATCTTAATGCACCCCTTTCATATAGTCACTTGATCATATCTGAGCCAGAAGTCACTGCACCAGCTAAATGGATTTACATAATCCTTCTGACCCACCTATCAGAAATTCACTCTTTCAAAATTGCCCAGTGTATTTATCTGTGTTAAGATCCCCAATATAGTCCAGGCCCCCAGGTTTCTGCACAATAATTGCACAGTCATCTGGAGAGTATTGAAAAAAAGCTGTGTGTTCATTGGTAATCTAAGGTCTATCCTAGCCAGTCATATCTTATGCTAACCCCCTGCCATTGTGGTCCAGGTTTTCTTGTCTCACTCGCCCTATTTGTGATGAAGGAGTATAACAGTACTAGCTTTTGTCTGCCTGTCTGTATTGAAATTAACACTCTGCCAGAGTCCTGGAAGCTGTCAGACTGATGCAGCAGCAGTTTTACTACATAACATTATATAACATACCAGATAGCTGTTAACTAATGAGTCTGATCCTGACTCAGATCATATGCTGTTTAGAAAACCCATGTCCAACTATACTGCTGCATCATGGGGTCACCATGTACCAGTCAGCAAGAAGTCTTTATTAGAATATCAAACTATATCCTTCATTCTACTATGTATTGAAGAGTGATGTCATCACCACAAACTTTGCTTTATGCGCAATTTCTGAATGTCTCTAAAAGCAGAACTGAGAATGGCTGTAACCTCTACCATTTTCTGAACCTAACACACACAGATGGTAGAGAATGAGACTGATTCTCAGGGCTTGCAGTAATCAATACCATATCATCATCATCATCATCATCATCGGAGCCTGCTAAGTTCTGGAAGAAAAGTACAGAGGATTAAGACATTGAGAAGTTCTCTGTAGCCTGGGGAAAGAGCGCTTGATTCTCCTGACCTCATTGTGCCAGCTGTTCGACTCTATGTTCGTAGTTTTATAGGTTCATAGCTATATACTTAAGCTAATGACCACCAGGACCTTTATAAGCCTATCCACGCAACCCGACCCAATTGCATTTAATTCATTTATTCAGCCAGTGCTCCCAAGTTGCCCTTAAAAATGGATGCTTGAGGTAAGTGGACTTATTTGGTTAACAAATGAATAAAATAGCCTGTTATGGAGATGTTTTGGTGTAGTCACATGCTGTTATTCTCCACTGAAGCAGCGTTGCCTTGTTCTGTATGCCTTCTCCCCGGCTCCCAAATGGCCCTCAGCTCCATGACCATCAACACCTTTATAATCCACAAATCTGACACTCCTTAACATAACCTCATGTACTTTTAGATACATCATCATCTGTATGTGCAGTTTCATGCATGGTTTATCCCAGTTCTCCTACCAAAATGCTAACATACAACCAGGCCATCCTTTACATACTATTTTTCCTCTAATCATTTGTTTACTGCATAAAAGAGCACTCCAAAATCTCTTTTATGCCACAACCCCAGCAGAGTAAATGCAACTTGTGGAGACAGTTTAGTGAAACAAATTAGCCAGCATGTTTTTGGGAGCCAAGAAAAAAATGCAGTACCCAGAGAAAGCCCAAGCAGACATGGGGTGAGCACACAAACTGCACTGACTGCGATTAAAATTCAGAAGTGAATTGCAGTCCCTGTAGGTGTGATACAGAAATGTTATTACTGAACTAAACATGCTGATCTGCACTAGCCACTAATGGTTTTCCCTGTCCTTTTCTCAGCAATGTAGGCACTGACCTCATTAAGGTCCGTTCTGCTGCCACTCCTCTCTCAGTTATAGAAACTCTGATAACCTAACCAACTTCTTACCTCTGCAACTGTAGTTTTCACCCATCCTATGCATCACATATAAAATTAAATTTTACATTATATGCAACAATCATCATTTGTCTTTTATTATTTGCCTATATTTACCTCTTTGGGCTACTGAATCCATGGGGCTGATGATTAGTAGCACCATGGAGGCAGATGCAGTTCTAGACACACACACACACACACACACACACACACACACACACACACAGACACACATACACACACACACCATACTGCTCAACCTCTTATCAAAAGTAATCTGGACAAAGCCAGAAACAATGGAAGGACAAAAGCCCCAAAATAGGGACACATATTAAATGTTACTCTTATAATCTTAAAGAGTTGCTAGAATTAAAAGGATTTATGTCACTAAGCATTTTCTGAAAGATATGAAGTCTGAAATTAAAATCTCTGGCATTATTTAGTGAATTCAACCCTTACTGATTTACCAGAAAACCACAATTTTTATGAGGAACAGATCAGAATTTTGAGGCAAAAATCTGGACATTCTGTGAAAGTATGGGCAGTTGAGAGATGTCACACACACACACACACACACACACAACATTATGATTTTTTTCAGAAAATATTGGGGAAGTTAAAGCAGTGCTGGCTATAGTATAGAGAACTAATGAAGGAAGAGTCGAGTGCTGTCAATGATAGCCTTATGACAGATGACAAAATTACTACTAATTCTGTTGTATCCGAGATAGAAGGGAACAACACAAAATATACATACATATTAACATGTGTAAATAAATAAATAAATAAATATAATACAATACATAAGTAAATAAATGTGATTAGTAGCAGTGAAGATAATAAGTTTTGTAAACCTAGCTGCTGCAGCCAAATAAAGTTGCCATTCTGCTGTATATTCCCACTTAATTAGTGTTAAGAATACCTTATTTATGTATATTTTTAAAGTTAGTACTCACAAAAAATGCTTAGTACTAAGATGTGCCAGGGATAACAATAGAACAAGGAAACAATGGTAAAGTTGTAAAACAAAGGGAAATTATTCACAAAATTAAAAATAAACTTGAGAAACAGAAAGTACACAATAAACAGAAAGTGAATACTAAAATGTTAAGAAATGATCACAAGACCTGATCACAGTGTGGGTAAAATAAGATACCTGGTGATAATGAAGAACACTGAATCCTGACAGCTGATATTTGAAAATGTCAGAATAGTATGCTAGCAGTATATTACAACAGCTGCTTTATCAGTCTGACAGCTTTCAGGACTCTGGTGGAGTGTTGATTTTGTAGTAACAGTTAATATGCAAGATATGCAATGTGTAATGTGGCCCATTGTAACATTAATGATTAAAACCACAAGCACACTTTGCAAGTGCATTAAATATATCTGCTTTTTTCAGTTAATTCCATTTGTAAGGATGGGTTTAGTGCCTCTACAACCCTTAAAATCTCAATTAAAAAAAGAAGGTATAGTGAGAATGAATGTTCCAGCATCCCTCACTAAGAATAGTCTGTCTACCTATCTATATGTTATCCTGTCTAAATTAATGTCAAGGTACGTGTTGATCCTTCATATCTGTCTGTATATCTGTCTATCTATCTATTCACCTCACTAACTAAAAATAACAATTGGAAATTTTCTCTTTACCCTTATGCCTGTTTACTACCCTAGCAGTCAATCAGTAAATCTGCCAACATTACCTATCCATCTCTCTCTCTCTCTCTATCTGTCCAGATACCTGACTAGCAATCTATCTACCTGTCTCTAAATAAAACAAATACATATATAATAATGCATAGGTAAAAGGCAAAACATTCTAAGCAGCTCATGTAACTTTATACAAAGAAAGATAAATATGGCAAAGATAATGCATCATTACTATTATGAATGATTGAATGCTTCCCATTGAAGCTAAACACCTTAGCAATAACTTGACCTCATGGTAGCAGCAACAAGCATTAAAATCAGTGGGAATAAGAAGAGGAAACCATTTACTGCTACTACTATGAATGGTGTGTGTGTGTGTGTGTGTGTGTGTGTGTGTGTGTGTGTGTGTGTGTGTGTGTGTGTGTGTGTGTGTCTGTGTGTGTGTGTGTGTATGTGTGTGTCTGTGTGTGTGTGTGTGTCGGTGGCAGTCGACATGTTTTAAGACCCAGTTGAGTAAAGCCATTTTTATCTGGGGTATAATTGAGTAATCAAAGAAAAAACGTTGATAGTACAAAATAGAAAACAGATGAAGTAAAAAGAGTGGTCACAATGATATAAGAAATTCTAATAAAAACAGAAAGGAAAAAGAAAACAAACAATAAATGAAAATGAAAAGAAAAAATCTTATAGGTAATTCAAATGTAAGGTGAAAGTCACTGTCTACTATTAACAAAAGAGGGAATCTCAGAAGTACATAGTTGTAAAGCAGAAGGCAGACTATGATATCTCACCATTGACTGGAAGGTTATTGAGGTATGTGATGAAGGGAGATACTGCCAGCACAGCTATCAGGAATTTTGTAAATGATTACGTGTCATTTGTGAATATCAACATGATTTGTGTAGGATGCTTCTGTTGCAACTGTATTAGAACTGTATGTCATGTGTATATCAAACTGGCACAGAAGTGTGTGTTGAAAAGGTTTTTGCAAGGGGGCGTGGCTTGGATGGAAGCATGAAAGCAGCATAATTTCTCTGATCTGCAGTTCCATAACTATTCTGACAGGATTTATTTTTTTAAAAATCACCAAAGTCAACTTCAAAGTAACTGATTCATAAACTGGAAATTGAAAGCTCTCTTTTGGTGTATTTTTCAATACACAAACTTTTTATTTTCCATTCAAAATTAACAAAAGAAGAAAGGGAGAACTACATCTGGAAAAAATAAGCCTTCAAAATATACACAGCAGGACAATTCTATGAAGAAGGAGATATACTCAGTTCTCATCAATATTCAAGATCTAGTAACATGAGTACACTAGTAGTAAAAATGGACAAACGATACAAAAATGGACAAAATCAAGGAAGACTCAAATCAAAATACTGAGTGATATCTTAAAACAATAAAAATTCAGATATCAGCACTAGAAGAATCACTCTCAGATATTGACTGTAGATTGATAGATGGAGAAAAAATATTGAACATCTTCTACAGCAGAACAACAAACTTAATAATAATGTGGATGATTTAGAAAATTGGTCCAGAAGGAACAATATCAGGATTATTGGTATACCAGAAGGAATGGAAGGGGATAATATAGTGAATTTTTTAACAGCATGGCTTCCTAAAACTCTAAACCTGCCAGAGGCTCTCTGTTTCAGCGTCGACAGAACCCACCAATCACTGTCTACAGTCTCATTCAACAGTAGGAATACTTATCCAAGATCAATCATTATAAAACATATATCTAGTCAAGACAAGGCTCTTATCTTAAAAATCTGCTTGAGTCCTTTTTCCCTTGAAAATAAATGACCGGATAGTCAGATTTGTAAATGACTACAGCTGTTCTTACAAAACGGAAAACTTTCATTCCTCTCATTAAAGCCTTAAAACAAGCTGGCATCAAAGCTCAGCTGACATACCCTGCAAAAATAAGACTGTGCCTGCCAGAGGGGAAAAGAACCTTCAAAACCCTTGAAGAAGCCAATGCCTTCATTAAGAAGAAAAACCTGATAACTACAGAAAAACAAATGGATCATTCCTCCACATTAAAAAGACAAGCAACAAAATTCAGAGACAATCATAAATGTATTCAATTTTCATTCAATTTCATCAAACATATGTTTTTTTCCTTTTCTTTTTGATCTTATACAAACATCTACAAAGATAAACAAGGTAAAAACTCTGTTCTTTATCTTTACTTGACAATAATCATTTAATAATATAACTTGACAGTAAGTAACTGCATAAATCTAATTTGATAAATAAGACAAGTGTTTAGATACATTTTGAAACTGCTCAATCACTTTGTATTAGTAATTAATACTGATTAAACTCTGCTTTAGTTGCCAACTCTAGATAATTAATGAGTGAAAGACATCAGTAAAGTATGCTACTGACATAGGCCACACTGTTTTGCAACAAAGTATAGTGTCACATACATGACATTAAAGCTGGATGTTTACTTTGGATTTGGGGAAACCTCTGTTGCCTTTTGTTGTACCTGTTTAGATAGTATATTCTCTTCCTTTTTATAAAAAAAATATGTGCCTATCCTTTTTATTAGTTTTGGTTATAGTGTTGAGTGCTTTATATGATATGTTCTAGGCAAATATTTTTGTACTGTGATTGTATTTGAGTGCTTGGAAGGCTTGGTATACCTTTTTCTTGCTCAGTTTCAAAAAAGAGACTATCTGTGGTAAAACATGGATGTTACAAGCATATCTGTGAGCATTTTACATTAATATCGCATATTTATACAAGCAATCCGATCTTATACCTTTTGTCTTCCATAGAAATGGCTTCTGCTGACTAAAACAAACTGCTTTTGACTCTTGAACTCCCTTTTCAGTTCCGAAACCAGCGGACCAACCACAATGATGTGGAAACAAAAGTGATATTTTAAAATTAAATAAGCACTGAATCCCACAGAAAGGTATTCAAAGAAAGATCATACAGTGATTCACTCTATGCATGTGCTAATATGGATAGCTGTGTACTTGAATCACTGTTACCTGCATTAAATGAATTCAATGGCATTTGTTCTTTATCATACAGAAAATTATACTGGGCCCTATATTTATTTGACCATACCCATACCTTTAGGCTCAGTACTACATTGGTCACACTTGTCTGCTTTATGGATTCATATTAACCCTAACATATACCAAAGCAGCGTAATTCTCTAACAATATTGTACTTTCACATGTACTATCTTATAACATGACAAATCCCTAAATATGTTGATAGCTGGTTTCAATATTACGATGATAATGTTTAATGTAAAATATGATTTTATTTTTAAATAAGATACAGTGTGTTTTAAGATAACAGACTTTTCAAATTCCATTTTACTTCAAGATTCTATAGTTTTCTCTGTTTATCTATATATTTATTCTCTTTAGTTGCAATGTCATTCTTTAGTTTTGGAGTATTGTTCAGCTTGACTGTTGAAACATATATAGTAGTTAAAAGCTTAATTAGAATTGCCAGCACACTGATTTTTCCCAAGCATTTTCATAATGTCAAACAATATTTAATAAGACACTGCATCATACTGTCAGCTTAGCATGCAGTAGTTTATGGTATAAAACAACAATTACTTATATTTCTATTACTGATGTAGTGCAGTTTAAAATCAATCTGTGCATTTTAAAATTAATATCTTGTCCACTATATATCTTAATGAAAGTGGAAACTGATTGCGAAGTCAAGACGGAACAGGTGGAAGACAAAATATATATATACACTTCTAAATAAAACTGCATCCTCTCATGTAAGAGCTAACAATGATGATAAATAAAGTATTATTTAAGATGTATTTGACAAAGTATACATTATTTAAACAGTTATCATTGGTAAACAAGAATAGATAGTACACTATCACTAGCAGTAGTTGTAAGTTCAAAGTTTATAGAATAGTATACGTGACCTGTCTTGACTTCTCCTGATTTCATTTATTTGCTGTACCTTACTGAAGCCTGTAAAATATTCTTAATGTTATGTTTTTTTCTAGATTGTATTTAAGTTCTAAAGCAAAATGTTTGATAATAACAAAATACATACCTCAATTCATGGCCAAATTATATTTTATATACTTACTATTTAAGAGTTTGTTGTCATCACCCACAGGATGTTTGAGCATAAAATTTCAGGGTATTACACCTTATATGTATACATCTCAAATGGTTTGTTAGAGTCTATAGTTTCTACTTTATCACTTTGTTTCTTCTACAAAATACATCTAAATGCAGTAGCAGAGATCTACTCTTAACTGATATAAGTTGGTGGATATGTGGCTTATATGTAATACATATTAAGCCAGGAACATTAGTTTCCATGAAGAAGGTTGTTATTGTAAGTAATATTGAACTTTCATTATTACTTTTAGAAACTCTATAACAAAATTTGTTATAATTTACAATACAAACTTTTTAGGAAATCATTATAAATGTTCTGACACTATCCAACACATTGATTAATGTTAACATATAAATGTTTATCAATAAATGTAAATGGGCTGAATAATCCTATTAAAAGAGCAAGTGTTAATAAATATCTCTCCCTGCATAAAGCAGATATAGTATTCCTTCAAAAGACACACCTAATACCATAAGACTTAACCAAGTTATTACTAAAAAATTATAAAATACTGGTTAGCTCTCAATTTAACCACAAAAGAAGAGGTGTGTTCATCCTTTGGAAAAAAAATCTGAGATCCTCCAAAATCATAGACTCATACATAGGCAAAGATGGAATGTTAGTATTGGTAGTAATTAAACTTGAAAAAAGGTACTACACACTTATAAACTCTTATTGGATTCCTGGAATTGGTTAAAAAACTGTAAAGAAGCACGTAGACACCATAATCTTACATTCTAGAGGTGAAATGATACTAGCAGGAAATTTTAATTGTATTCTTTCTTGTAGTGAAACAATAAATACTAAACCCTTTAAAATTTCCCCTATGGCAAGACACCTACATGATTACATTAATACAAGAAATTTAAAAGATATATATATATATATATCTATCATATAAAACTTCCCTCTTCCCTAAAGTTTTCCCACTACTCATATAGATTTGGGACACAAACAAATATTGACATTTTTTTAGTATCTAGTTCATTCTTCTTCTTCTTCTTTTGGCTTTTCCCAGTTAGGGGTCGCCACAGCGGATCACCATCTGCTCATGATTGGCAGTGGAGTTTTACAGTGTCGAGTTGCCAGCCCAGCGCCCAACCTTCCACAGAAGGCACACACATGCACACACTCACACCTAGGGCCAATTTAGTGTGTCCAATCCACCTACAGCATGTCTTTGGGATGTGGGAGGAAACCGGAGCACCCGGAGGAAACCCACACGACCACAGGCAGGACATGCAGACTCCGCACAGAAGGCACCCCAGCCGAGGATCGAACCGGAGAATCTCTTGTTGTGAGGCTGCACCACCGTGGCCACCCCTTTTAGTATCTAGTTCATTACAGTCAAAAATAGAAAATGTGCTATTAATGTCCTGTCCCTTATCTGATCACAACACCATTATTTTTAGTATACCTTTTCACACAGAAACTTTAAACTATTTCCAGAGAATACCAGCTTACATTACAAAAATAAAAGGCTTTCAAGATTGGCTGCAAACTGAATTAAATCAATTCTTAGAAATAGATAATAATGGAGAGGTATCAGACACAATTTTATGGGACACCTTAAAGGTTGTGTTATATGGTAAGATTAAAAATTGGTATTTGCATAAAAGAAAAGAATGGAATAAAAGATTAGAAGATAATCAGAATGAAATAGACAATCTAAAACAAAATTTTACTTCTAATGACAAGATAGCCCTGGATAATATAAACAAACTAAAGAAAGAATACCAAAACATTTTACAACACAAAATATCTATAAGTCTAGAGAAAACTAAACTATATTCATACTCCATTAACCCAAAAAAGTTGCACAAAATTGCAAAAAGATCAAAATGCTTAAATGAAAAGAATCGCATAAATGAATTTATATTTGTTAAAAATAAGAGGAAAATAAAAGTATCTGATATGGGAAATATATTACATTGTTTCAGGAAGCATTATGAGAAGATAAATACCATTAAACCAATAAATGATAATGAAACTCTAGACAAATTCTTAATAGATAACATTTCAAAGACTCTATCCCCTGAAAATATTGCCAAAATTGATAAATCTTTTACATTTAAATAATTAAAAGATCAAATAGGTAAATTACAAACAAATCACCAGGACTAGATGGCCTGATTCCTGAAATATATAAAATCTTCCCTTACAGCATATTAAAAATCTTACTGAACACATTCCATGAAATTAGAAATACATTGATTAGGTCACCATCATAGAAATACTCACTTATCTCCCCTATACTTGTAGCTGATAAAGAACCCACTTCTTGTTCCTCTTATAGATCCATTTCACTATTAAATATTGATTAGAAGATTTTTATGAGCATAATAGCAAATATAATTAATTCCGTTATGCTTAACCTAATAGAATGGGACCAGACAGGCTTTATAAAACATGGAAAAGTCCAAGACAATATAATAAGTCTCCTATCCCTAACAGACATTGCAAATAAAAATAAAAATGAATTAACCATAATGAGTCTTGATATAGATAAGGCATTTGATTCAATAGACTGGTCTTACTTATTTAGAGTATTACAACAATATAATTTTTCTCTGGACTTTCAAAAACTAATTAGAAAGCTTTATGAAGACTTTGTGTCTTTTGTTAAGATTGGTTCTTTCTTATCTTCCCCCTTTAAACACAGAGTACAAAACAAGGCTATCCCCTTTCCCTTTAATCTTTGTTCTAGCAATAGAAGCATTGGCTAATTACATTAGAAATAACATATATAAAAGGCTACAACCTTAATAGTGACCTATCCCCAAAGATACAGTTGTTTGCAAATGATCTACTACTAACTAGCCGGGACATTGAAACATCTTTAGATCATCTACTCAAAGCTTTAGATCTATTTGAAAATATGTCAGGATTAAAATTCAATCATAGCAAAACCCAAATCCACTTAATAAATAAAAAAGTGACCACTAAATTCAGAAATGATAAACATTTCAACTGGGATAATTCACTAATTAAATAACTAGTTGTCTACATTAACTCGAATCTTAAAGAAACAGTCTCTGTAAACTATAATAATTTAATAAACTCAATTACTAATCTCATATACAGCTGGAATAGATTTTATTTTACCTTAGAAGACAGACTAATGTTAATCAAAATGATACTACTACGAACAATTCTTTACATAAGTCAATCTCTGATCATTACCCCACCTAAGAAAGTTTCAAAAAAGATCAAAAATATCTTATTAAAATTTCTTTGGCATCCCCAAAAGTCCAGGATATCTTTACAAAGACAAACCACAAGCTGGGAAGAAGGAGGCATTAGCTTCCCCAATGTTGATTATTATATAATCGCCACTAGATTAATATACTATAGAACAGGGCGCTTCTATATATGTTTTATGTTCTTTAAACTAATAACATAGGAACATTTCATATATATGTGTCATTTGAGAGCTTTGAATTTCATTTTTTATGCATTCTTATGCATTTTTCATGCATTTATTTTTATTTTCATACATTCACCATAAATATTCTCTATATGAACACTATTGATTTATCACATATTAAATGTTTTTAATATTCAAAATATCTCAATGTTTTTGAGAAGCATATTTTAATATGCATTATTATACGTATTGTTGTAATTTTAAGACCTGAATGACAATGTGAAAAAGCTGTTTGAGTTTGTTTTGTACTGTTTCTTTATATATACAAATGGGAGCACTATTCATCACCTTAAACTAATTGAATGATTAATTGAAATTAATCTGACTTAATTGAATCTTGCTGGGTATATATATTCTTTGAAAATGTTGTTTAAATGTGAAGATCTGAGGAAGCGCACTCAGGTGCGTGAAAGCGCTTATCTGCTCGTACTTTTAACAAATAAAGAGTTTGTTCATGGAAATTTGAAGTGGTTCTTGTTTCCTGGTTGCTGAATCTGTCAGTGTTTCTTACACCATATCTTTCTTCTTCTTGGCTGAGGATTCTACTGGTACCATCCGGTATATTTTTTATTCATTCTCTACAACCTGTTTTTACCGGAGGAACCACACCATGGAAGATGCAGCAGTAGAACTTGACTACACTCCGGCTTCTAGGGGGAGCCAACATATATGGGAGAATCTCATACATCCACATGAGAATCCGTTATTACAACTTGATTTACAGGTATCTGCTGAAACACCTAGTTCGACTGTTGAAACTAATAACATGACTGAATTTAATGCACTGTTAAGACAATTAGAGAATGATATGTATAGGCTGCAAAGGTACTCCTGGCAGCGCAAGCATCTGGAGGCTTGCGTACATTTTAAAGTAATACCAAGAGGCATGCGAGTACTTTGCATGCCTACTTATGGTGAACAACATCCCATTCTCCTTAAGAAGTGGCAAGATTTAAATATCAACATTGGTTTCAGCTATATTAACTTAATTTTGGAATACTTTCTGCCACTAGAAATAGATCTACAAAAAAAGGTTGAGGCGCTTCGGAAAGACATCTATGAGCGCTTTATATCCAATAACTTTTGCTTAAGAAAACTAGAAAATCTGCACTTTCAGCTGAACATATACAGTGAGAAACTTAAGTTGATTAAACAAAGAAAACTATGCAGGGATCACAGTGATTTCTCAAATGGTAATATTTTCGTGTGGCCGAGAGTACAAGAGCACATACAACCAGGGGCAGCTGCAGCTATGGAAGGAGGAGTCGATGATGTCACGACACATAGAACACACGTGGATAGCCGAACGGATCGGATAAGGGAATCGAATGAAATACAAACAACTACCGAAACTGCAACAGGGGAAGCGAATTCCAATGTTGTATCTAATGAAACAGTTCACTTCAATGCATGGAATCGGAATAGAACCGATGTTGATACATCAACGCCACCTCCTAATCAGCAGGCATTGGGAGCGCCCAGCAAGGACATGGAACAAGTTGTTCGTCGTAAAACTACGAATTTGGATGATACACGTTTTTTACCCTACCCCATCAGACAAACATACCATACGAGAGGTCGCTCACTGAGCAAAGGCCCCAGAAAGAGAAAGTTCTCAGAAGAGAGATATGGACAAAGGAAAACTGTAAGAAATTAAATAATTTGGTATATGACTTTTCTAGTAGAGCAATTAATGAAATTGATTTAACTTTATTAAATAAAGGGTTGGGCTTTATACCCTCGCAATGCAGTAAATTAAATAATACGCTGACTGACCTAAGGATATTTGGTAGGTCGGTAGCCCTTAAAATGTATTTTTATACACACACAGGAACACTTGAAGCTGCCGCAAGTGCACCTTTGAAAAAGAGAAGTAACTTTATTCCTCCTACACCTAGTAATATTGAATGTTTTATTAGAATATGTGAGGATGATTTTTATAAATATTATACACAAGAAAATAAAAATAAAAAAAGGAATAGATTTTATAATATGACCAGCCCTGAAATTGCCTCACTTACCAAATTGAAAGAAGATGATATGTTAACCATAAAACCAGCTGATAAAGGGGGTGGCATAATCCTTATGGACACAACAGAATATGTTGAAAGTATGTATACACTTTTGAATGATACTAAAACATATACTGCTATATCTGCTGTTGATGTATCCAAGATTATACAGAATGTACATGATAACATTTACGATCTCTTAATGTGCAGACAAGTGGATAAAGAATTATACGATTTTTTAGTTATTGATTTACCATTGATACCTTGTATGAAAGGTCTACCCAAGGTACATAAGGGAATATTTCCACTCCCAATGCGCCCGATCGTTTCAGGTAGGGGATGGGTCACTTCTAATGTATCTATATATCTAGAGACTATATTAAGACCCATAGTCGACTCCATCCCCACCATTCTTAAAGATACATATCATTTGTTGGATGATATTAAAAAGTTTAATGAGAATCGTATAAATGCATTGGATGGTTGTATCTTGATAACCCTAGACGTTAAAAACCTCTTCACTAGCATACCCAATGGAGATGGCTTGCAAGCCATGATGGAAGTGTTTAATTCAGATACAGATTTTGATACAAATGAAAAGATTTTGTTATATTTTCTTTTACAAATGGTTCTTGAAAACAATGCATTTATGTTTAAAGACAAATATTATTTACAGCAATGGGGAGTAGCCATGGGCACTCCCGTTGCCAACACTTATGCTAATTTAGTTGTTTTTAACTGGGAGAGAAATAATTTGTTTAATGATGCAAGGTATACTAATAATATCAGAATGTATAGAAGATTTGTAGATGACATTCTGATTTTATGGGAAGGCACTTTGGATGAATTCAAGATGTTTTTAACATATTTAGATTCTACTACCCAGTTTTTAAAATTCACCATGGAGTGGTCTTATACTCACATTAGTTTTTTAGATATTAACATTGCAATGAATGGAAATCGGATAGAAACCAGTTTATATAGGAAGTCATGCTGGGTGAATAACCTTTTACATTATAATAGCATGCATCCTAGACATGTGTTCCCAGGCATAGTCAAAAGTCAGTATATTAGAATAAGGAGGTTATGTGATAACCAACAAGTGCTCACAAAAGAAGCAGATAACATGGAGAAGCTATTTTCAGAAAGAGGCTACAACATGAAAATGTTGCATAACATTAAGAATGAAGTTTTTTCAACACATGATTCTGTAGTTGAGTCAACACTGAGACATAAGACAGTACTCAGCAAACCCAAAGTTAAGAAGGGGGCAACATCCAGTGCTAATAATAGAGTAGCATACATAATGCAATATACAAATGACAACCTTGATTTAAGGAATATAATTAAACAAAATTGGAAGCTCCTAGTCACAGATGAAGTAACCAGGAATATAGTAGGAGAGCAACCGAAGTTTATTTATAAAAACTCACCCAACTTAAAACGGCTGCTATGTTTCAAAGAGGGCACAGGAAAGTCGAATGAACAGATACACCTCAATACTATGGGCACCTTTCCATGTACCAGATGCAACATGTGTCGACACATTAGTGACAAACAAATATATAAACACCCCAGAATGGATCTTATATTTAAACCTAAATTTTATGCAAGCTGCAACTCTATGAATTTGGTATATTTAGCGACATGCACAAAATGTGAAGCATTCTATGTTGGCTTAACTAAGAGAAAATTTAAGCAAAGGATATATAACCACATCTATGAAATAAAGAAGAAGAATGAAAAGAATGCTTTAGCTAGACATATAAATGAATTCAGAGAGCATAGCTTCAGATTCAGAGTATTGCAACTCGTAGGTTTGAACAAGAGATGGGGCAATAATGTGAACACTTTAGCAAATATTGAATTGTCATGGATTTTAAGATTAGGTGCCCATTTATATCCAGGCTTGAATCAAAGTATTTGCATCAAACCAGTTTTAGATAGCAGGATATATAAGTAATGGATATTTACATTGATATGTATATATATTTCCTTATTTTTATTGAAGTGTTGCAGCAAATTTGCTACTCATTGACATATACTACATTTACAAATGAAGATGATCTTCATTCAATAGTGTTATTGATTTTTATGAATGATACATATGAAATATTTTATCATGATGCACATATACATATATATTTTATATATTATTAATTAGTTGATCATATTGACTTATAATACTATATTTAATATTTAACTATTTATTTATTTATTAGATAGTATATATTTATATGTATATTTTGAAATTAATATCCATTTATATTTTTGGATTTTATATATTTATTTATTTAATATTTAATATAAATGTAGATATAATTAGATATACATGTATACTCATATATCTTTACTATATGAAATCTACATATATATAGACATATATTTATATAGCTTTCAGTGTCCCTAGATTAATATACTATAGAACAGGGCGCTTTTAAATATGTTTTATGTTCTTTAATAACATAGGAACATTTCATATATATGTGTCATTTGAGAGCTTTGAATTTCATTTTTTATGCATTTTTATGCATTTTTTATGCATTTATTTTTTATGCATTTATTTTTATTTTCATACATTCACCATAAATATTTTCTATATGAACACTATTGATTTTTCACATATTAAATGTTTTTAATATTCAAAATATCTCAATGTTTTTGAGAAGCATATTTTAATATGCATTATTATACGTATTGTTGTAATTTTAAGACCTGAATGACAATGTGAAAAAGCTGTTTGAATTTGTTTTGTACTGTTTCTTTATATATACAAATGGGAGCACTATTCATCACCTTAAACTAATTGAATGATTAATTGAAATTAATCTGACTTAATTGAATCTTGCTGGGTATATATATTCTTTGAAAATGTTGTTTAAATGTGAAGATCTGAGGAAGCGCACTCAGGTGTGTGAAAGCGCTTATCTGCTCGTACTTTTAACAAATAAAGAGTTCGTTCATGGAAATTTGAAGTGGTTCTTGTTTCCTGGTTGCTGAATCCGTCAGTGTTTCTTACACCATAATCGCCACTATGCTCAACACAATTATTCTATGGATAAATATCTCATGCAGCTCACATTAGAAACTAATACATGAAAAAAAAAAATCATCAATTAATAACAAAATGCTACTTAAGCCGCTTACTACTATACATAGAAATGTCTTTATATGGTCATTAAAATATATATGCAGGATAAACAGAAATTAAAATCCTACTCTTTCATTAACTTAATATTATCAAGCTTTAAGAGCTTTACTCAGTCCAACCAGTTACTCAAAAACTTATTAATAGCTGCCTTTTCAACTGCCTACACTGAGTGTCTAATCACATTTGATATTAACAAAATGCTTGAATTCAAAGATAGTAAGTTATTGTACTGGAATCAATTTTTGTCCACTAACAACATTTACTCAGCAAACTATTTAATAGCCAGATATAGTTTGCATAATAACAATTGGATAGATATACAAACATGTAGAGAATTTCTTCATAATAAAATTATATCCTCTTTGCAAACATATGGAAATGACCCACCTAAATTGCTGAAACTAATTTTTAATATTATTAATGGCTCTTTGAAAGGCACCTCATTTATATCCTCAATTTATAAAACTATTAGATCTGACTTTAGTTTTATAAATGCCTCCTAATGGGACTATTCTACTAAAATAAATAAAAAAGAATTCACTACTAATAATAAAAAAACTCCTCCTTAAATCAGTAGAAAAAAAAACACTCTTTCCATACTGGAAGATATATACTTTGAAATTTCTCCACAGATGTTACTTCATACTACAAGGAATTTCAAAAATTAGTAAAAAGAGTGCTATGAAATGCTTGAGATGCAAAGCGGACTCAGAGCTGAATACACCCACTCCCACTGGGAACCCCTCTGTGAGGCCAAACACTGTTTGTACTTGAGTTATTGGGGCCTTGTACATAGCCTGCACTAATTCTACCAATGTTTTTGGGACTTCAAACCACTGCAGTGCTGTCCAGATCAGCTTTCCTGGGACCTTGTCATATGCTTTCTCCAAGCCTAGGAATGCCCAGTTGGACTTTGTCCTCATCTCTAGCTTCTTCTCATGTATCTGTCTCCATGCAAACATTGGGTCAATTGTGCTGCATTCTGATCTGAATCTAAATTGCACATCTCCCATCTTACATTCTACTACTCTGTGTACCATTCATCAATCACCCTCTCCAGAACTTTCATGCAATGTGATAGGAGTTTGATGCCTCTGAACTGCCCACAGTTGTGGATTTCCCCTTTGTTCTTGTAAACTGGCATGAGTATGTTTATTCTCCAGTCATCTGGGATATGCTTTTCTCTCTACACTGCTATTAGTACCCTTAGGAGCCATTTCTCTCCTATCTCACTCAGCATCATTGTCATATCTGCTGAGAGCTCATCTGAGCCTGCTGCTTTCATTGACTTCATCTTCCTTAGTGCTGTTCTTATTTATTCTACGGTGGGCTCCTCTTCTTCTCTCATTGTAGGCTGTTTCCTGGGGCAGTAAAGCTTCTGTGGGGATTTCTTCATTCAGAAGATGCTGGAAATACCCCTTCCATCTGCCTTTGATGTCCTGTGTACTGGTGAGCAGGTTGTTGCTGGTATCCCTTATGAAGGGTGTCTGACTATTGTCTTTATCTTTCTGTCTTTGCCTTGCAATCTGATATAGTTTCTTTGTGCCGCTTACTGAGTCCCTTTCCAGAAGTTGGCACAGTGCCTCCAATGCCCTATTCTTTGCTATTGCAACTTCTTTCTTAGATTCTTTGTTAGCAAACCAGTAATCCTTCCTAGCCTGGTCAGTCTTTTCTATATCCCACTTCTTCCTGCACTCCTTCTTTCTTTAGATGACTTCCAGGACTTCTGCATTCCACCACCAGCTTTCCTTATGTACCTTATTTCCATACTTAGTATGGAGTGTAAATAATATTGAAAAGTTATCTTCAAAGTGCTAATTACTATTATATTACTTTGCTCAAGCAGCAGGAACAGGAATAATGGAAGAATTTCTCTTCCTGCTTAGCACGTATTACTGACATGAGCTAATGTGAAATAAAATTAAGATGGTTGCTATTACAACTTCCTTACTGATAGAACATAACAGAAGTCCTTGTTCATCAAAATGACATATAGCAAGAAAACAGTACTCCTGGTTGTTGCACTGTGACCTCCTTGTCTGTTACAGCTCATAGTAGTTGGTTTTCTAACTTTTGTTTGATAGTTTGTACAGCTCAGTATAACTTTGAGTGGTGATGGTGCATTTGGGCAGCTATTCTTCCACCATGGCTTGTTTGTATCACTGTAAAATCATAGCAGTGAAAAGATAAGTTCCCCATTATGCCCATTTTTTTAACTCTGTTCTCCCTCCAGAAAAAAAAAACTTTCAACCCTTAACCACAAAGCATTACAGTCAAAATTAAATCAACAAGCATTGCAGTCAGTCAGCAAAGACATGCGTCCGTGTTTCATACAATTTGAAAAGTGGTTGTGAAAAGGGAAGTTCTCCACGCTCTCCATTTTTACCTCTCCTGTCCCTCATACAATGATTTTCCCTAAATCCCCGACCATTGCAGTCAGTCATCAAAGCCATGCGTTAGCATTTCATACAACTCAAAGTCTGGTTGTGATAATATGTAAGTACCAATGATACTTTCAGTTTCAATGCAGCAAGGAGACACAATGGATATCTAAAACTAGGGAGTTTTCTGTATTGTCTTTAAGGTGAAACAATTACTAGTTTTGAGTATGAAGGAATGTTAATTGTTTTATGACTTCTAGTATCCACCCAAAGATCTGAGCTCTATGTATTTTCACAGGTAGATGCTAAATACTGCTCGCTTCAAGCAGTAGGGGTTTCATCAGAAACAGTCAGATGGCAAGAAATGTTATTCTGCAGGCTATCCCAGCAGTAATATTTGAGATATTAATTTAAGAAGTCTTTGAGAGTGAGACAGCATTCTGTATTCTGTCTTTGACCTGACAGCAACTAAGGAAGATCCATTTATTACATCTGCCATGTAAGTAAGTTTCTAGAGCATAGTTCCTCTCTTTGATATAGTCAAGAATATAACAAAGGTTAGCTTAGATATTTTTCTTTATTTATTTAAGACTGTCCTGCAATGTTGTTTTAAATATTTCCTGTGATTTTGAACTCTGACATCACTGTAAATATATATTTGGTGTTGTCTTGTTTTACTATTTGTTATTAAATATATTTAAAATTTCATTGTGGCTGATCTGTGTAGAGATATATAAGTTTTGAGAGTACTTGCATATTTATTTGGTGACACTGATGGCCACTCCTAATAGCCTTGCTCTTGGTCAACTATCATCTGTATTAATAGTAAGATTGGACACCCTTTGTTAAAGTCCTTAAAGTAGCTAATAAGGAGGTGGTTGGTGGCAGTGATAACTACCTTATAGTCTGGACAAGAGGGGACATATCAAGTAAACCTGTACCAGCTTTTCCCAGGTGTGTGTGTGTGTGTGTGTGTGTGTGTGTGTGTGTGTGTGTGTGTGTGTGTGTGTGTATGTATATGTATATGTGTGTGCGGCACTGGTAGGACAGAGAAGGTGCTGGAAGTCTTGGCTTGGAAACTCAGATGAGATATCAACACTATAGCTGTGCCAGTGGGAGTCTTACAGGGGATATTTAGAAAAAGGGAGAAACCAGCCTCTGACTGACTGTAGTCTCTGTGTACTCATAAAGTAAAAATTGCACTTGATGCAAAGTACTGCATCTAGAAATACTGTTTGTGTACCTTGTCATCCTCTCAGTGTACATCACCCACTGGTGCCAGTGGTGAGGATTGAGGCTCCTTGATTACTGTTCCAGTAGTGGGTCATCACATTTATTTGTTGGCAGTAGTGGGATATCCACATACTGAGATTCAGTGGTGTGGATATTGAACTCCTGTAACATGTAAACTGTGGTCATTAAAGAAGATGTTTGTACTCTGAAGCAGCCGCATGGTAGACATCAAAGTTTCATATCACGATAGTTTTATTTATTTATTTTTTGTTAGCTTAAGTAGTCAGGAAGAGCAGGCAAGGACTTCAGCAAAGGAGTATGGCAAGCTGACAAGGACGCAGTTGCCTGAGATGTGCCAAAACAAAGGATTGCTGCATTCCAACCTGACTAAAGAAGAAATTATTGCAATCTTAGTAACAGCTGCATCACAGACCAGCAAACAGTAGGACAACCAGACTGGCCTTTGGGATGTAAAGCTCTCAGAAAACAGACAGTTCAACTTTGCCTCAGAGGACTTAAAAATCTGTCTGGAGTTAAGGAGACTTGAACTGGAGGCCAAACATTTTGGAGTAGAATCAGTAGATAGACTGTGGCATTGGAGGTCAAAGCAAAATCAGCAGAGGGACTGCAGCATTTGGAACTGCAATCCAAAGAGAGGATGAGATGCCTGGAGGCTGAGGAAAAAGAGAGGCAAAGTCAACATGAAAAGGAAATGCTAACTCTTTGCCAGGGTCATGGAGGTAATGGGGAAAGGAGTAACCAAACCCCAGAAACAATAAATCTTAGTAAATTTCTTCCACAATTTACAGAGGGTGATAATTTTGATAGTTTTATTGATACATTTGAAAGGGTATGTAAACAGTATAATGTTGAACAAGGAATCTGGATATGGTTCCTGACCCCCTTACTCCATGATAAATCTGTAACTGCTATTTCTAGATTGTCTGATGTTGATTGCATAAATTATAATACTGTTAAAATTGTTTATTAGAGTGTTTTAAGTTAACACCTAACACTTATGGAAAAAAAGTTTCATGAGCATAGACACAAGGCAGCTGAAAGTGTATTTGAATATATTGTTGAACTAAGCACTTATTTTCATAGGTGGGTGAGTGGGTGTCAGGTCACCACTTTTGAAGGGATGGCAGACCTTTTGATGAGGGAACAAGCACTTAACACTTTGCCTGAGGGCATGCGAATCTGGTTAGCAGATAGGGATGTAATACTGCAAATGAGTTGCACAGGAAAGGGATACCTAGTGTTGCACATGGGTCTAAGGGAACCCATGGTGAGCAGCCTAAACTGCCTGAACAGAGTCAGTCAGTAGCAGGGGAAGCCACTAGTTCAGGTCATGGCCAGGTTCCAGGGTTAAATGTCTTAAATGCAACCAGTGGGGCCATGTAACATATAGATGTCCACAGAGGCAAGGTGGGGAACAAAAGGTGGGAGAGCCAATAAGTGGGAATAACAGAATGCTGGTAGTAAGTTGTCTGGAGACAGCAAGGGCACCAAACTACCACAAAAGGTTATATCCTGTCTTAGTAGATGGGAAACAGGCCACTGCTAAGAGAGACACAGCCTCTGACCTAACCATTGTGAAGCCTGCAATGGTTAAAGAGGAGCACTACTTGCTTGGGCAGTCTACTCCAGTCTGTGATTTAGGAGGGACCCCATTCCAAATACCTTTGGCTAGGGTTCACTTCGACTGGGAGAGTGGAAAAGGAAGCAAGCAAGTGGATGTGTTTAAGGGTATCCCTGCAGATGTCCTGATAGGGAATCATTTTTAAAAAAAGTAGTAGCTTGTGTGCATGCAGTTACTTGCAGTCAGGCTTGGAGACAAGCATGTGGGTCTGCCTGCCTGGAGGAAGACCTAGACAGACCGCAGACTTGAAGCCTTGGCTGGTGTGGTGTCTACTTCAGGGAGGGAGCTACTCTGTAGCAGTGAGACTGAAGATGAGCCACAGCTGCTGGTAGGTACTGATGTTTTCTTGGACAGAGTGAATGCAAGGGCAGAGGTGAGTAGTAATACCCAAGTTGACAGTGAGGTACCGCTGTCAGAGGATACCAGACTTCCTGTGGATGGAGAGTTGAGAAGGGTTACAAAGAGAGAGAGCTGAGACAGGGTCAGCTCTCAAATCCTACATTACAAGGCCTGTGGGAGGTAGCCAGTGAGGCACTTGATTCTCAGAGAAAGGGAGAATCTGTATACTGGGACAAAGGGTTACTGTATATAGAGTGGACCCCTGAGGGAGGGCTAGAGGGTAAGACAATACAACAGTTTGTAGTGCCCAGAGCCTACCATTTAACACTTATAGCCATAGCCCAAGATATTCCCTTTGCAGGTAATATGGGCAATATGCATACCAAGAACCGTATTATGCAGAACTTTTATTGGCCTGGGATTTCCAGGGATGTAATAGGGTACTGCAGGACCTGTGAGCAGTGCCAAAAGGTAGGCAAGGCAGGAGACAAGGTGAAAACCCCTTTGATGTCTTTTCCTGTGATTGAGGAGCCATTTCAGAGGGTAGTTATGGATATTGTGGGGCCTCTGAGTACCACAAGTTCTGCAGGGAAGAATTATATACTAGTGGTAGTAGATTACACTACCAGATGCCCTGAGGCAATGGCTCTGACCTCCATTGAGGCTGAATAGATGGCAAATGCTTTGTTAGAGATTTTCAGCAGGGTAGGATTCCCAGAAGAAATGCTGACTGACAGAGGTGTCAATTTCATGTCAGACCTGTTGGCTTGTCTGTGGAAGTACTGTGGGGTGAAGCACCTAATGACCACCACCTCCTATCTCCACACTAATGGTCTGGCAGAGAGGTTAAACTCTACACTAAAGACCATGCTACAGACATTTGCAGACCAGCTTAAGAGGGAATGGGGCAACATACCTCTCAACTTGGAAACATCAAAAATCGTGACAAAGGCCCATGAAAAATAGCTGCAAATCTGTATGCTAATTAACATAAAATACATTATTTTGTAATCCCACCCACTCCAACGGTATTGTGGGATGCCAACTTTCAAATGCAAACTGAAGAACAGACAACCAAAATATGGCCGCAGAGTACAAGTTATCCTTACTATGGAGAATGTACACATCTGTGTTGTTACCGAGACTTGGTTTAAAGCCACAGCTGTGCCTGTCTAGTGCAAGGTGGAGCTTCACAAACTTCTGATGGCAGCACATATCAAGAATATATATGCTCAATTTATGTATGTTTGCTTATTAAGCCCACAGAGAACAAATGCCCCTTTTCAGAGGTGTTCCAAGAGCATTGTCTGACTTGGTAACACATTCAGAAGCATGGCATTTACATACTTATTTATTTTTAATGCTTCATTACACTGACAGTGCTACATTTTATGGAAAATTTGGTAAATAAAAGTTCAAAAAGGAATCACTCTGATTACAGCAGACATGGGAAGTAATAAAGTGAGCTAGACAGCTGCCATTTTAGTAAACTGTTACAACAGCTGGAGACACTTACTTCTTGTTGCAGCAACAATAACGAAGCGGTAAAGTAAAATAACTGAAATGGTACTTTTCCCAGAGAAAATAAAAGACTATCTGCTTTGTTACTGAACATAGCAATAATGCAACCTGCCAAGTACAGATGGTGAATGAATTTACTACACTCCGTATTCAAACTGAAACTTCAAAAATTAAATGAAGACCTTAGAAGTCCTGCATCTGACTTTCTGATCAGAAAATGTTTGCTTAATTCTTAGAATTATCAACACTAAATGTTTTTGTTAAGCCACTTTCACGGAATACAATTTGTGGCACATAAGCCAGGTGAAAGGATTTAAAAGATCTGGAAATCTCTATTGTTACAATTTTTCTACTATAAAAACACTTTTTTGAAACATGAAGAACTAATTACTGTACAAGAATGAAAGTGGTGAAGTTTTGGGCAGCCGCGGTGGTGCAGCGGTCAGCGTTGCCACCAAACAGCAAGAGGTTCTCCGGTTCGATCCTTGGTTGGGGTGCCTTTTGTGCGGAGCCTGCATGTCCTCCCTGTGGTCTCGTGGGTTTCCTCCGGGTGCTCTGGTTTCCTCCCACATCCCAAAGACATGCTGTAGGTGGATTGGACACTCTAAATTGGCCCTAGGTGTGAGTGTGTGCATGTGTTTGCCTTCTGTGGAAGGTTGGGCACCGGGCTGGCAACTCAACACTGTAAAACTCCACTGCCAGTCATGAGCAGAGAGGTGATCTGCTGTGGCAACCCCTAACCAGGAAAAGCCGAAAGAAGAAGAATGAAGGTGGTGAAGTTTTACATTTGCATATTGCTGATATCATAATCCTAACCAGTTTCTGCTGTTGTAACTCATTCTAGTAAAAATCTGATTTAATTAGGAGAGTAAAGACCATTTTCTACAGCAAAACAATTCACACAATGGGTTGTTCTGATCAGAACTGCTGATGATTTTTTCTTTTTTTATATATATAATCCACATCTATGGGTTAAATTCCAAGTGCATTAGCAAAACATCAATGTAAAGGTGGTACTCACTTCCATGACAAAAGGAACAACTATGTCACATTTTTCCAAGAATTAATAGCATGTTCATTGTTTGGCTGGAATCTACTTTACATGAACTGACAGGATCTGTAGCAATGACAGTTGAATGATACACACACAGAGTTAAAATGCACAAAAACAAAAAAAACTTACTTAAAAAGCAGCAAAGACCCAGTAAGTGCACAAGAACGAACTGCACTGCAGATAAACTGAATGCTGGATTTGCAGCAAAGAGCCAGTGAAAAATACACATTTAAGTCAGTTACACACACTCTAATGCCAGACGACCAACTGCAGCAACGGCAGTTAAATGATGCACTGAATGCTGGACTTTCTCATTCTCGTCAAGTATATGCAGCAACAGTATGCACTAACAGAGCACTTATACAGTAAAACAGTAATTAACTATGGACCTGTTCTCATGGGGTGGTAACAGTAATGGTTCTGTAATTCAAATACAATTGCGTGCCCAGAAAGGAACAACACTGCAGCAGTGAACACTTCAACTATATAGGCTATACATGTAATAAAGAAAGAACACTTCAGACCTGTTCACATCAAACGGTAACTATATGCAGTAGTAACGGACCTGTTTGTTCTCCCAGCAGCTTATAAAAATGCACATCTAACTTAGTTACACACACTCTACTGCCAGATGACCTACTGCAGCAATGCCGGTTGAATGATACACTGAATGTTGAACTTTCTCATTCTCATCAATTATATGCAGCAACAGTATGTGTTCTCCTAGCAGATTGATTCTACTATACTACACCCATTTTCTTGCCAAGAGCCCTAGCACTAACTCTAAAAGTTTTCATCACATCAATAAATGCAGTTTCTTTACCTAGAGATAATGTCAAGAAAAGTACAGTGTCTTTACCTACAGATAATGCATGTTACTTTTACTATCCATAATCAGTCACACCTCTAGAGCGACCCCATCAATAAGCAGCAGCACATAGACTGGAAAGATTTCCTTGAATCAGTCAGTCACACCCCTCAAGCCCTCAGCCAATTCCAACAGGCTGGTAGGCTGTTCATTATGCTGACATCATCATGTACACCCTGCACATGATGATGTCAGCAGAAAAAAAGAATTAAAAAAAAATGATGGGAAATTCATGAATAAAGGGGTCCACTCAGAATCCGTTGCACACCATTATTTGGACCTCAAAACTGGTCAATGCCAAGAAATTTGGTACAGTTGAGAGGTCTGTGGGACAAATATTTGCACCATCTGTCATTTGCTTACAGTGATGTGCCCTAGGAATCCACATGTTTTTCATGTCTGAGTTGCTGTATGGGCATGGACTTCTAGATTTGATTTGAGATGAGTGGGAGGGGGAGTGTGAATCCCACAAGGAGTCTATTGTGGCATATATCCTAAATCTTAGGACAAGACTTAGGGAACTCATGGGCTTAGCCCAGGACACCCTGGCAGAAGCCCAACAGCAGAAAATGGTCTGGTATGACAGGAATGCTTGAACTAGAGAGTATGCTGTGGGGCAGCAGGTTATGGTTTTCATTCCTGTCAGACACAACAAGCTGCAGGCAGCTCAGGAGGGACCCCACAAAGTGGTAAGGAAGGTCAGTGCTGTTGACTACATGGTAGAACTGCTAGGCAGGAGGCAGGGGCGCAAACTATACCATGTTAACATGATGAAACCTTACCATGATAGGGAGACCCTGGTGCTAAGTATTTGCAGTAGGAGGCAGGAGGAGTCTGAGGGGGATCTGTGGCTATAGGGAGCCAGCCAGCAAAATCCCAAGTTACTATGGTGGAGAATAGAGTTGCAGCCTATGACAGAACAGTACAGCACTGTACTCAGGTCAGCAATGCCAAGGCAGCTGAAATCTCAAGACAGGGAATGGGGTAAGGTATTCCCAGATAGGCTCATCCCTCTCAAGCAACATTTCTCAAGGGTCACTTGAAAAAAAAGCTTGAGTCTTCAAGGGAGGAAGAAGTGTGACAAAGGGAGATACTCCCATCACTCTTTGGATTTTGTAAATAATTATATGTCATTTGTGAATATCATTGCACAGAAGTGTGACAAAAGGAGAGGGAGAGCTAAAACAGCTATCTGTGGTTTTGTAAATGGTTACGTGTCATTTGTGAATATCAACATGATTTCTGTAGGATGCTTGTGTTGCAACTACATTAGAACTTCTGTTATGTGTATATTAAACTGGTACAGAAGTGTGTGTTGAAAAGGTTATTGTAGAGTACGTAAAATGTAACCACAGTGTGCCCTACTGGACTAGAAGAAAAATGTACATACACTACTGCACCTGTTTAAATGTATGTGAAACTGGAACACAGGAGATTAACTTCAGTCCAGCAAAACTTCAGAAAAATAGTTGAAATGAAATTACTTTATGGCTATGTAATAAATGATGATATCTTTCAGTTTCAATGCAGCAATGAGACACAATGTTTAAAACTAGGGAATTTTCTGTATTGTCTTTAAGGTGAAATAATTACTAGTTTTGAGTATGAAGGAATGTTAATTGTTTTATGTCTTCTAACATCTGCTCAAAGATCTCAGTTCTATGTATTTTTACAGATAGATGCTAAATACTGCTAGCTTCCAGCAATGGAGATTTCATCTGGGATAGTCAGATGACAAGAAATGGTGTCATTCTACAAGCTATCCCAGCAGCAATATCTGAGATATTAATTTAAGAAGTCTCTGAGAGAGAGATAATATTCTGAATTCTGTCTTTGACATGACAATAACTAAGAAAGATCCATTCATGTCTGCCTTGCTCTGTAAGTAAGTTTCTAGGGCATAGTAACTCTCCCAGATATAGTCAGGAATATAGCAAAGCTTATCTTACATATTTTTCTTTATTTATATGAGACTGTCCTACAATGTTGTATTAAATATTTCCTGTGATGATTTTGAACTCTGATATCCCAGTAAATACATAAAGAGTGCTTTCTTGTTCTTTTATTATTTATTATTAAATATATTTAAACCTTTCATTGTGGCTACTCTGTGTAAAGCTATTTAAGTTCTGAGAGTACTTGTATATTTATTTGGTGACACTGATGGCCACTCCTAATAGCCTTGCTCTTTGTTAAACTACCATTTCTATTAATATTAATATTACACAGTAAGATTGGACACCCTTTGCTAAAGGCCTTTAAAGTCACTGATAAGGAGGTACCATCTCGCAGTGATAACTGCCTTATAGTCTGGGCAAGAGGGGCCATATCTAGTAAACATGTGCCAACCTTTCCCAGGTGTGTGTGTGTGTGTGTGTGTTTGTTTGTGTAAATCAAACCTCAATGAGTGCGTGCGTCAGCTTTGTGGGCAGACACACAAAGCACTGGTTGGACAGAGAGGGTGCTGGAGGTTTTGGCTTGGCACTTGGCTGAGATCTCAACCCTATAGCTGTGCCAGTGGAGAGTCTTATTGGGGGATCTGGAGAAAGAGGAAGAAATGAGCCCCGGACTGACTGTGTTCTGTATGTGCTGTTAAGGGAAATTGCACTTGATGGAGAGAGCTGCATATGGAAATAGTGTGTGTACCTTGTTATCCTCTCAGTGTATGCTTCCCACTGGTGCCAGTGGTGAGGATTGAGGCTCCTTCATGACTGGTCCAGTGGTGGGTCATCACAAGTTGTATGAACAATCCAAATGTGTGAAGTGATATAAGAATTTGGAAGTGTTTGTGGAATGTAACTTTAAAATGGCTGACCTATTGCTGATGAATTGCAGGACAGTTGGAGTAGAGAGGGAATAGAACAGTAAACTGATGTTTCTTAGATCGACTTTATGTACTACATATAAATAAGGTAGAGGAAATAATGTTTCCCAGATAGCTGGTTTATTTATTTATTTATGTGTTTGATTTTGTTGACTTGTCAGAGCACTGACAACAACCAATTTCAGTCTCAGTCTTGGAGATTACAAAGATATGATTAACAAACTGGAAAAGGAGAGCAAAGACTACATTTTTATGGAGTTAAACTACAAAATGGTAGCAAAGTTACAACTCGTACAAGAAAAATCCGCAAGAGTTTTTGTTAGGTGATCATTGTAGAATATATCCCTTTAGACAGCAATAAATACACAGAATATGTTGGAAGTCTTGCACAGATATATTGGATGCCTACACAGTGTTAACAAGTTAAGGACTTTCCCAACCTTGCTAAATGTTGCCTTCCAAAGTCTAGTGATAAAAATGGTGAAATGGAAAAGGGCTTTGATACTAAATGCAGATTGTTTATTAGGTATGATAGTAACTATAATAAGGAAGACAGGAAGTTAGATGATATGACCAGAGGGGAAGCAATGATGGTTATGTGTTTCTTTAGTTTAGTCTGGAATTTATTGTTCTGGGTAATGTTTTTAAAATGTTGGAAGTCATTAACAGAGTTTCAGTTCAAAGGCTGAGAAGATGTGGTTTGTGCATTTTAGTTTGGTTTTGGATGTTTTTGGAATAGGTCCTGAGTGAGTCTGGCTTTTAAGGTTACAGAAATTGTTATCTTGGTAAATTTAGCTGCTCTTGATCAGAAGGTCTCTGATTGTAAGTGTTTAGATATTGAAAAGCTAGTAACAAGTCAGCCTTTTGTTTGATGGGAAGTATTTGATTTTGCTGATAGTTTGGCAGTGATGTCTCTGTGTAGGTGTGATGATGATTATATATCTTGATGGAAATGCCTTGAAGAGTGTTAGTCTTTCTGTTAGAAAGAGCAGCTGCTAGGAACAAACTGCATTATAAACTGGGTAGATAGGATGCCTTTCCTCGTGGTATCTTTTGCAGCAAAGGAGAAAAAGGGTGAGATTTTTTGTGTCCAAAACAATACATCATTTTAACTTAGATGAAAAAGGAAGAGTCTTTAATATTTTATAAGCAATGCACTGAAAACTAGTCCAGAAAAACTAATATGCAGTCTTACCAGGTTTTCCTTTATCTACCATAAAACTGTGAAACAAAATTATAAAATTTGAGATGTTATTATTTAAGTTTGAAAACATGGCTTTTTCAAAGAATAAATCTACTGGCTAACATTTTTCTGAGCTTTCTGGAGAGCACAAAGAATGAACTAAAAAAATAAAATGGCAAACAGAATTCTGAAACTCTGAAATGACGGTTATCACTACAATAAATCTGATAGAGCTGCAGGGTATTGGAACCCGCGGACATTACTGTACTATCTTCTGCATACCTAGGTACTACTGCATTTTATCTAGCTCTATATCCTTAAAACATGGTCATCTGTTCACCTTTTCCTAAAAACAATTAATACCAGTTGCAGCTAACTCGAGCAACACTGGTTGGCTGGGTTAGCACTCAGCATTATGGATCTGTGAAATACAACGGGAAGGAAACAAAATTGATATTTTTGTGCATAGTGACATTAGTAATGAAAAAGGAGAAGGAAGGAATTTGGTAGTCCGACCAAAACAGAGACATAAGTTCATAGGTAGGTACTAGGCTATCGGCACAAAGGCCTAAGTAAGCCTAGCCAACAAGGTTCACTGGTTTACGCCACCCAAGAAAGTTAATTTCCTGTGCCCCTGTCGAATAGAGCCACAGAAGTTATCCCAGGGTGTATTTCCTATTTCCCATCCACTCATCAAGATTTTTCTTGAAGAGTGTTAATGAGGAACTTTGCTTGACATAGATGGGTAGCTTGTTCCAGAGTATAGGAAGTCTCTGGGACAGGAATCTATCCCACTAGCATGTTCTGTTTATTGTGGTGACAAGATTTAGGTCCCTAGAGTGTGTAGCTTGGACGGATTGGGATTTCTTTATGTGTAGCATGTCCAACAGTTCTGAGTTTAATTAGGCAGACATCTCCTCACAGTAGGCGATATGCTACAGAGTAAAGCTGGAGTTTTTTGAGATGGTCAGCGTAGGGCATCTGTTTGAGGCCAGTAATCTTCTTTGTGAGGTAGTTCTGTGGCCTTTCCAGCTGCTGCAGATATCTTGTGAGGTACATTCCAAAAGGGGAGTTGTACTCTATAATGGGTCTTATGCGTGCCGAGTAGAGGGGAACAATGACCTCTTTTTTCCTGGATGAGAACCCTTTTGTAATGAGGTGTACCACATAAAAGGATTTCCTGACTACTGTGGCGATGTGATTATCAAAAGAGAGACTACTGTCCACCTGGATCCCAAGGTCTCTTATCACACATTTGGCATTAAGTAGACTGCCATTTATGTGGTAGTTCACGAGTACAGAGTTTTTACCAAAGGGGATGACAATGCACTTTTTGGTATTAAGCTTGAGGCCATGCCTCTGACACCAGGCATCTGTCTCAGTGAGCCCCTTCTGTGGGATGTCCACATCATTTGGGGACTCAACTATGGCTCCTAGTTTGCTGTCGTCTGTGAACTTCATAGGCCAGAGCCCTTCTTTGTTAGCCTGTACTACAAAGAAGTAGATAACAAACAGGAGAGGTCCCAGGACTGAACACTGTGGTATTTCACTTGTCATTGGTTTGAAGTCAGATTTGGAGTCTGCAACTTTTACAGTGTGGGTTCTGTTAGTAAGCCAGTTGGCAACCCATCTTGTGACGTAGAGATCTATACCTAGTTTAGTGAGTTTAGCTATAATTCCAGAATGGGGGATGGTGTCGAAAGCCTTGGTGAGGTCAAGATAGGCTGTGTGAACCACCTTACCCTCGTCTACGGCTTTGGTGACTGCCTCAAAGAAGTCAATCAGGTTCAGAAGGCATGATCTGCCTTTTACAAACCCGAACTGGATGGGGTCCAGAGTTTGGAGGTTACCAATGTCTTTGTTTATGAGTTCCATGATGATACGCTCCATGGCCTTGCAGACCAGGCTAGTTAGGCTAATAGGGCAATAGTTCCCAGGATCAGTGGTGGCTCCTCCTTTGTGGAGTGGGATAACTGTTGCTGTGCACCATTCATTGGGCACAAAGCCTGACGTGAGACTATGATTGAACATGGTGCTTAGGTGGGGAGCCAGTTCGTTCTGAAGTTCATGTAAAACACAGCCTAGGATGTTGTCCAGTCACATTGATGCTGTGTTTTTGAGTTTAGAGAGTGCAGCTTTTACCTGTATAGATGTGATTACATGGACTCTGCATTCTTCCTGTATAGATATGGGCCCTTTAGGGGGTGAGAGGGGAGTAAAGTTAGCACTGAACCAATTTGCCAGGATGTTGGCAATATCAGTTGGTTCTGTAATTTTCATGCCATTGTGCTGTAATTCAGGGCAGATCTGGGTGTTGCCATTGAGATTCTTGACATAGCTATAGAATGCTTTGTGGTTGCCCTTAGAATCAGTGAAGATTTTGTTTTCATAGCTAGCTTTGGAGGATCTTAGAAGGGATCTCAGCTTCTTACTGAGGGTCACCAGGGAGTTCTTCCACTCATGGGATTTTACTCTCTTTTGCAACAGTTTCTTCCTTCTGTTGTAGAGTTTGTTTATGGCAGGGGACCACCAGATTGGCTTCCTTTTTTTGGAGGATATCATCTTGGTTCTGTTTGGGATAGCATGATTCTTGCACTCGTGTAAGTACTTATAGAGTGCATTTGTGTAGGATTCAGCAGTCGTAACTGTATTGTCCATATGCATGAGTGTCATGAAGTTCATCACTTCTGTCTTAAGAAGCATAAAGTTGGCTTTGGAGAAATTTTTTACCATGGTTTCCTTAATGGTGGGTGGGGGCGGAATGCAGATATCTAGGGTGATTAGCTTATGGTCAGATCTGACCAATGAGGAGTTCACTTCACACCGGTCACTCATGTTGGTAATGACTAGATCTAGGATATTGTTGCCTCTGGTGCAGGTGTGGATAAGTTGCTCCAGGGCATTGGAATTTATGAATTCCAGAACGCATTGAGTGAAAGAGTTGGTACATGAGTAGTTTTCCCAGTTAATGGTGGGGTAGTTGAAATCACCCATTATTAGGGTATTTGGTTGAACCCTAATATTTTCCAGTATATTAAGAAAAAAGGTGTGGGAATCCTGGGGCATGGTGGGGGATCTGTAGCAAGCTACAATTTGGATTGCAGTTTTGCCCAGAGTTAGTTGCACTTGGATAATCTTGGATGCTTTATGCTGCGCAACTAGCTTGGAGGTGTAGATATCCTTAATAAATATGGACACACCTCCGCTTTTGGTATTCTGGTCCAGGTTATATGGTCAAGAAGTGTGGTATGAGTTATAACTTGGTAATGCAGGGGTGCTTTCTAGAGCATTGAACCAGGTCTCAGTCACTGCACAGATATCGACGTTCTCCATTTTAAGGAGTGCCTCAAGCAAAGTGCATTTTGAGATTTAGACTTCTAGCATTGAGTAGCATTACCCTCAGTTTTTGCTTGCCTGTTCCTGTTATGGTGATGAATTTGTCATTTGAACCTTGCCTAAAAAAGGCACTATAGGGGTGGCAAGACCCTTAGCTGGTATCTAGAATCCCAGGGGGCGACAGGTGCAGGCCATCTCTGGAAAAGCATCATGCTCTGTTGACCATGTCATCCCAGGCAGACAGATACTGGATTCCCTTTGAATGACACCAGAAGCTTAGCCAATTGTTGAAGTCAATCATTTTGTCCTTGTACCATGATATTCTGGGTGATGGCAGGATGCTACTCAGGACTATGGTCATACCTGCCTGGGCTACAAGATCAGAGAGCTCTTTTATGTCTCTTTTCATGTAGTCCAGGGAGGTACATCTCAGGTCATTCACACCAATATGGAGAATGACAGAGTCATATTTGTACTTGTTCTGGAGTGACCTGAGTGCATGGGTTATGTGGCAGATCCTGGCACCCACCAGGCAGCTGACAATAACCTTCTCCTTGTTTAGCCTGGTGAGTGGGACATCAGTGTGCCTGACTATAGAGTCACTTATGACTAGTGTGTTGAGTACATTGTTTTGCCTTATGAGCTGTGGTTTATTGGCACACTGAGTCTGTGGGCTATGTGTCATTTGGGTTGTGCTGGGGGGGGTGGAGGTTGCTTACATTTCTGCTTTGGAAGACTCTGTTGCTTGTGCAGATTATTATTGAGAGCCTCTGCAAATGTTTTTGTGTTTCTATGTGTGGATTTTGGTGGTGTAGGTTTAGTGGGACTATGTGATGAGTGTGGTGTGGTGCAAGCGTTTACCTTCTCCTCTTGACTATGAAGTTCAGTCTTGTTTGGAGAGAGATTTACCTCCAGTTTGGTTAGATAAGTGCATCTCTCACAGGTTGTGGTGTTGGGTGGTAGGAGGAGAGGGTTGTCTGTGAAAATGAGGTAATTGCTACATTGCCCCAAGATGCCCAGATTCATCAGATAGACAGGAGAGAACACTGGGAGCTGACCCTTGAACATTCCTGAATAAAAAAAATTACTTTCCTCTAGACAAGTGAGGAAAGTGAGTATAAGAGCTGTTTTTCTCTAAGCAAGTGAGGAAAGTAAGTACAAAAACTGTTTTCCTCTAGGTAAAGAGGAAGGTTGAGTGCTGTAGTAATTTGTAGCTTATTTAGAGCTAACAACAAGTTCTGAGCAAGTGTTGAGCACGAATAAGCAAATTCAAGTGCTAAAACTAAGAATCTGTACCTGGATCTTGTGGCAGATAGGCTATCTAGTGCTTACCACTCCTTATTTGGGTTACAGTACCATTTGTGATGAATATTGCACTGTTTGTCTATCCTATCAAGAACTGTATTACTGATTTGTGTTTACTACATGGCACATAATGGATCAAGTAACAAAGCTCTTGATTTTTCTTAGAAAGTTAGGGAGTTATCCTAGCTATGTGAAAGAGAAATAACCTTTCTTCCAAATTGATGTGTTCAGTGCTTGGCCCTCTACTTTTCTCCCATTTTTTCAGTGGCTCAAGTCTTGATCTGTTTTGCTTTAATGTAATAATGTATGAAGATGACATACTGCTGCTTGATGGAAACAAAACAAATGATGACATTTGGTTTTCATGTGCTTTGAGTTAGAGCCTTATTGGCTGAGACACTGTTGTTTGTATTATTATGTGTAGTGGATTCTGTTGGCTCTGCAGTGTGTGTAATAGGTTTGTGCTTGGGAGTTCTCTGATCTTTTGTGTAGGTTTCTAGCGAGTACCTCTGCTTATGTGGCTTTATGTGTTGTGAGCTTGTTTATGTGCAAGAGGTGAAGTGTGCATGCTGACAACATGTTTGATATCTAGTTTGTTGTTAATGTGAGAGAATGAATTCCAAATTCATAGTAAAGATATAGCTCTCACATGTTGTATTAGTTTGTTTTAGCAGTAACTGGTTGTCAGTATACATGAGGCAATTACTACATTGCCTCAGGATGTCCATGTCAATCAGGCTGCCTGGAGAAATGGTGGGAAAATGTCCAACCATTATAGAAGGTATATACTGTAGTAACTAGTGAGCAGTGGGATAGCTGGACTAGGTTTTGCTCTAAGACTAACAAAAAGTGTTTATTTTATGGAAGACTAAGGGTAGAAAAATGTGTCAATGCTTCACAATGCACAACTGAGTTGCTCACAGGATAGCAGTGCAAGATCCAGTAAATTGAGTGCAAACCTGGCCAAACATGACTCTGGAATACAAGTGAAGTTAAACAATTTTAAAAAATAAACAAGGAGAAATGCCCAGACTGACCCTTATTCCAGCAATTCCCAACTCAGATGAGTCCTTGGCTGCACACTTCTGTTGCAAGGGTGCAAGGGGGGGGGGGGCTTCTTAATGTAACAAGGCTAGTTTTATTGCTCAAATGATACCAGTCTAGATTCAGCAAGCCTGAATCTAGCCTATTCTATAAAATGCAGAAATAGTAGAAATTCAAAGTTCAGAAAATTGCAATTACAACAGTATAAAAAGTTTAATAAAGCAGCATTACAGTACAATACTGCAACAACAGTATTGACAACAAACCTTTCTTTCAGTATAACAGACACAATAAACCTTCAACCAGTAATTCCCACCTTAGATAGGTGTAGGCTATCCTCCCCTACCACAAGAGTCTACACCACAAACCTTCCTAATGTAAAATAACCATTTTAGAGGTCATGTGCTTAAAGTATTACAAAGATGCATAAAACAACAGGCACAATAAACATTCAACCACTCAATTCCCAGCTCAGAAGGGTAGAGGCAACCTTGTCCTCCTGCAAGAGTGTAGATTACGAACATTCTTAATGTAAGACAACTGCCCGGAAGCCCAAGTGCTTAAACCAAAAGTAAGAGGCTTAGAATACCAGTTACAATTTAATGTGATACCAGACAGATGACAGTGACATGTCTTTTGACCTACCAACATACAGCATGTCATGGTTAGTAGGCCCTGAGCTATCTTGATGAGAAAACCCTGTGGTCTGTCCAGCTGCTGCATATGTCTGGTGAGGTTCATGCAAAAGAGGGCATTATACTGTATTACTGTTCTGATGAGTTTGACTACAGTGCTGTCATACAAACCTGAGATCGGAATGTGATGGCATGTGTTATGATGTGCACCATACATATGTACTGGAAAACATTAATGAGAAACATTAGAAAGTAATGAGACACATTGTAGTTCCTAACTTCACAACCATTTCAAAGAATACAGTAGTAAGTAGCGACATGATGATACTAGCCACTTTATAATTTGGAAAGGAAAATATAAGTGACAGGTAGAATTATCAGTTCAACAACATAAATGCAGATATACTAGGCACTAATGTAGCTATGTAATATGTGCATCAGATACAAAGTTTTTGTATATCTGAATCCAAAAGAGAGAAAACATGGATATGGCACAGTTATCATCACTTGCACAGGGTGATGTTGGGACACAGCCAGGAGACCTAAGCTGACACAAAAGGTTGGTGAGTGTGTGTGAGGAAGACAGGGAAGCAGGCAGGCTGTGTGTGGGTTTGTCAGGGTCATCCATGAGAAAGTGGTATTTGAGAGTCTGCATGAACACAGCCAAGCTCAGTGCTAGCTCAATGTCTTTGTATGTTGGATGTATGTTAGAGGTCACAGTTCATCATTGTCACATCTGACCATGAGAGCTGGCTCTATTAGGAGTTGCAATGCCACCTCCATGTCCAAGGTCAGCTGCAGCACTCCTACCTGAGCATGACTGATGTCTGCTGGACATGCTGCCATCACTGGAACACCCAGGACCACTACCCCATGGCCTACCACATTTGGGTGTAGACAGCACACTCACCAGTTGACCAGCAGAAGTGGTGTCACCATGGGCGCGTTATCTGGCACAAGCCATGTAAGGAGATATTGTGGCTGAACTACACCCACAAGGATGCTGTTCCCCTGCCAGCAGATGTTCCATCACAGACACTTCTCATTCCATGACAGACACCCCTCAGTCCATCACAGACACCCCTCATTCCATCATGACATTCATCCCATCCAGTGAATCAGCAACACAGTGGAGGCTGTCACAACTACAACCTTGAGCGTTTGTCTCGAGTGTCTTTCTGAACATGTCTGTACCTCAATGATGGCCCTAAACATACATTGAGTGACATGGGAAGAGACACCTGCACCATGTAGTGGAGGGACAACAGGGCCACTCTGAGTGCCCCTCTCAACACTCCTATATGGCACCTCACCACCACTTTGGTTATGGCCAGACTCAACAGGCACTGACGCCGCAGTAGCCACACTTCCCTGCTCAATGTCCTCACCCTCCACCTGCACTATATCTGTGGGCTCAGTGGACTTGGTTGGCATATGCCTACTGGCTTTGTCTAGGGAAAAAGAAGGGGGTGCTTGTATGACAGCCTCAGTGTTAGATTTAATCTCTGTACCCCCTGACTGTGCCACAGTTTCACCAGCATTATCATCAGTGTCTGATGAAACACTGACATCAAGTGGCACAGAGCCCACACTCCCACTTCATGATCACCTGTAATAAAAAGGGAGAAGCACAGACATTCATTAATACTTGCACTACTATGGTGCAATATATTCTAAACAACTAATAGTGCTTACACTAATGCAGACAATACAGCAATATACATAACAGGTCTAAAATGACAGGTCTATGACTAGTCTCAGAAAGCACATTTCACTGAAAGTTAAATAATTGTGCACATCACTGAAAGCTTAATTCACTGAAATACATTTCACTGAAAGTTATATATGGCCTTTTCCCACTGTAGTGTGACCCTCGAGTTATTATATATAATAAGGGGCGTGAGGGGGCACCACCCCCAACATTAGGGGGGGTGGGGGACATAACTCCCCACATAGTTTGGATATATATTATGTTTAGAAAAGAGTAATTTATTGGAATTGCAAGTATACATATATATAGTTCAAAGTATTTAAAATAGGTGGGGGGCTACTCTACCCACAGCCCCCAATTTGGGAGGGTGGTGCCCCCCACACCTCCCATTACTATATATACTAACTCCAGGGTCACACAACAGTGGGAGAAAAGGCCATGTATAACTTTCAGTGAAATGTGTTTCAGTGAATTGTGTTTTCAGTGAATTGAGTTTTCAGTGAATTGTGCACAGTCAAATGTGTTTCAGTGAAATGTGTTTTCAGTAAATAGTCCTAGACCCAAAATGACACATTATAATATTCCTATAAATTGGTCTGCAGTACTGAAGTAAATTTATTTGGCTTACCATATGCAAAAGGCATATGTCGCTGGATTCCTGATGGCCCTGAAATAAGTTATGCAAGAGGTAAGGGGGACATCATTACATTTAACAGTAAGACAGGATGTACTACATGTACTCCTCTATATGTGCATGACGTGTACGTTCAACAAGAACATGGCTGACAAATCCAAACTGAGCTTATCACTGTACCAATCTTCAATCCCCCCCAAAAAACACACTTGGCACCCATGTCAATGACATGTTGTGGTCCACTCTGCTGTGAGTTGTCCTGTTGTAGAAGAGTTGCAGGAATTCTTACTGGGGGTGAGAGGTTGTTCTACAGCAAGCCCACCCATGGTTACCATCTGGTATCGAGCAAGAGCAGCTACATGCCTCTGAACAGAGTTGATCATGTCAGTGGCACAGTGAAACACCTGCTCATAAGTCCAGCTGTGGCCACCCACAGCATTTATGCTGGCAATAATCTGCTGGCATAGTCTCAGCCTCTCCAGCTTCTCTGGCATATTGGGACAACCTCTTCCCAAAAGAAAACTCCATGTTGATGGATTGCATCAGCAATTATAGTAAAATAGGCCTCACTGAAGGGGGGTCTTTGCCTCAATGACATTTTCTGTCCTAAAAGACAACAGAATGATAATACACATAAGTATTATATAACTACAAATTAACTGTTACCAGATAAAACAGTTAAGGTAGGCAGTCAGTAGAAGCCATTGGAAAAACATAAAACACTCTACTGATGTGAAATGCTAACAACAGGCAGGATGCATAACAAGGAGAGTAGCAAGAGCAACATACCCTTGTATGTGCCATAGCAGTAACTCAACTGTGTTCCCTCCCAAAATAACAGTCCATTCTAGTTTGTGGCATAACAGAAACTGGGGCATATTATTATGTAAAGTCATGGGGCATATTATTATATCGATCTCATAAACAAGGACATAGGCAATCTCCAAGCACATGACCCCACCCAATTTGGGCAGATCTTGCCTGTTGAACCTGGTATACTTCTTTGAGTCTGTCACCAAGGCCCTCTATGAGTGAAAATCAATACATACAGCTTACCTTGACTTGGCCAAAACCTTTGACACAATCAACCACACTGGAATCATCAAAAAGCTAACACAACTTGGCGTAAATCTCTATCTCATCAGGTGAGTGGCCAGCTGGCTCACAGATAGGACCCGCAAAGTCAAATAGGCACCTCCCCCTCTGACAGCAGACCTGTCAGTAGTGGAGTTCCCCAGGGATCTGGCCTTGGAACCCTACTGGTTGGTATCTATTTCTCGGAGGTCCAAGCAAAGACAAAAGGCCTGTGGCTGACCAAGTTTGCCAACAACTGTAAATTGGCTGCTGTCATTGACTCCCCAAATGATGTTAACATACTGCAAGAGGATCTCACAGTAACTAATGACTGGTGCCAAAGTCATGGCCTCAAACTAAATGCAAAAAAATGTATCATCATTTAATTTGGAAAAAACATTACACTACTGATTACCACATCAATGGCAACCCCCTAAGCACACAATCTGTGGTGAGAGACCTGGGCACTCAGGTTGATAACCTCACATCTGACCATCATGTAGCGGCAGTGGTCAGAAAAGCCTTTCACTTGGTTTTCCTCATATGTAAAGGGATTACATTCAGAAAAAAATAGGTTATTACTTCTCTATACTCCTCCCTCATTAGACCAATAATTGAGTATGACACCCTGTTTGGGATGTATCTCTCCAAACATCTGCACCATCTGGAAATACCATTGAAATACCTCACAAAGAGATTCCATGGCCTCCAACACCTGTCCTATGCAGACAGGCTCAAATCACTATCACTCTACTCATTTTTGTACAGATTGCTCAAGGGTGAACTGTGTCTCACCTACAAGGGAATCACAGGCCCTGCCCTACTAGAGATACTCCATATCCATAAGTCTAACTCTTCACACATTGCCCGCTCAAAAGGCCTGAGCCTAATATGTGACATTAACAACATCTTCTGGAGAGACAAGTTTGTCTCCCAGAGGCTGTCCCATCTCTGGAATAGACTTCCCACATCAAACTGAGCACCTCACTGACCATCTTAATGGGCAACCTTGATGAGTGGATGGGAAACCACAAATTCATCCCAGGGGTTCCACCTGTGTCCCTCACTGACAGGGGTGACAGGTGCTGACTGAGGTTCATTTTTGGGAATAAACTCTTTGCTAGTCTTGTTAGGGCCCTAGGGCCATTAGGCTAGTAACCTCCTATGATCCTAATAATAGGTCATGAATTGATATCAGTGTACATTCAGTCATACTTGGTTGTGTGAGGAATCACATCATGTATTTGCTGTCAAGCTGTTTGTATAGCAAAGATGTATGTCACCCCCTCCATTTTTCTGATGGCACATTACAGTATGATTTGGGATACAGACCTATGTAGTCATATCTCATGTGTACCTACATTTTCTACTGTGTATGCAATAGATTGATTTTTTTCTCATTTCAACTAAGTCTCCATTTTTATATATATATTTTTTGTATTTATTGAGGAGGGCCACTGCTTGCTTGATGGGTTGTTTAGCACAATTGGCTTTGGCTATGCACATCTCATTTGCTCATAGAGCACCAGTGCACAAACCAGAAAAAAGTGCCACCCAGATAACAGACAGGACCCAGACAGCCACATATATACACCGGATGCATTCAGTTAATACTATTGGCCATTGCACAAACACATTTCCTGGCAGTGCGCACTCTCGCACAACATGTTTGCGTGATGGGCAGCAATGCTCAACATTTTCAAAAGTTGCAAAACCATAAAGTACACATTCTCAGTAAGCGCAATACCTGCAATTGGTGGGAAAATATCATTCAACATTGGTCTTGATCTGTGTTAGGTATGGCAGGCATTCCTGGAGAGGTTTTGAGATTCTTTGCTCAAAGATAGGGTGTCCAGGAGTCCAAAATGTTTGTTGGACTCATAGTGAATGAACATGGGCCCAGGTTTTTGCAGAGGGACTATTGTGGCTCAGATTACAAGGCAGAGGCATGGAATAGTCTGGCCCGAGCTCTGACCAATGCTACCGGTACCCCCTGCAATGGTGAACAATATAGAAATTACTACAGAGACCTCAGGTGAGGAAGGGGGATACCCTCAACCATTGGATCAAGGAATGTAGGACTAGGAGCACCCCACAGATGTGTATCACTTATAAGGTTCGATCCTGACCTCCGACTAATGCCTGTTTGGAGTTTGCATGTTCTCTCTGTGTCTCCCTGGGGTTTCTCCCATGTTCAAAAAACATGCTGAGTGTTTCCATCTCAAACTCACCAATGAATGGAGCTGTGGGCAGCAGCACAGACTCTACATGGTGCCCATTGGGGGGAAGAGTTGTAAAAAAAAGACCAACCGCTTTGGGCATCTATTGTGGTGCGCAGTATCCTCAAGATAGGAGAACATGGATCACAAACTGCATGCCGTGGCAGGGCTAGCCTCTCGACAGTGTAAAATATGGCTCTAGGTGATTCAGTCATGTTGACTGTTGCCAGAAAATGGGCATGGGTAGTTACCGGTGATAAGTGGGTTGAGGACCCGGCCTACTCTCTGACCCACGCCAGGGACCCATGCTAACGGTGGGAGGGGTATATGTGCCCCTATTGGCCAGTGTGTGCCCGCCATAAAAGCCCAGCAGCCCTGGGTCAATAGGCTACTGCCCAGCCTGGGTTACCTGGGATAGCTCTGTTGAGTGAAAGCTGGACATAAAACCAACCAACCTGCCAAGCATGAACTGAGAATTGCTACGCTTAATGTAGGTTCACTGACAGGATGCAGCTTAGAAGTGGATGACATGATGATACGGAGGAGGCTGGACATCCTATGTATCCAAGAGACGAGATGGAAGGGCAGTGCAACAAAGCCACTTGGCTTGGGATCCAGACTATACTACTCAGGTGGTGGACAGGCTAGAAATGGTGTAGGAATTGTGGTGAGACAGAGGCTTCAGAAGTCAGTGAGGGATATCATCAGAATTAATGACAGACTCATGGCAATCAGACTCCAGTGTAATGACAGGACAGTATTCATAATCTCAGCCTATGCCCCACAGCAGGGTTGTAATAGTGAAGAAAAGAGTGCATTCAGACAGCAGTTGCAGGACCTACTAGATAAAGCAGGACAACATGAATTGGTGTTGATAATGGGTGACTTAAATGCACATATCGGGACAGACAGAACAGGATATGAGGACTGCCTGGGTCCACATGGGTGGAGCAATAGGAATAAAGAAGGAGAAGCCATTCTAGACTTCTGTCTGGCAAATGGCTTGATAGTAGCCAACACATGGTTCAGAAAGAGAGACAGTTACAAGATCACATACAAGAGTAGCCAACATGCAACTCAGGTAGACTTCCTCCTAGTAAGGAAAAGGCACTGGGGTAGAATCCATGATTGCAAAGTCATCCCCAGTGAAACAGTCGGTTCACAGCATAAACCAGTAGTTGCCACAATCAGCTGCAAGCAGTGGTCAGAGAAGGCTCTAAGGTCAACAGAGACCAGGCTGAAGACCTGGAAGTTGACTGGAGAGAAAGTACAGCAGTTCAAGGAATTACTCAGGGCTCTAGCACCCCAAGAAGAGGAGGAAATAGGTGGAGTTGAAGAAGAGTGGCAGCGCCTAAAAACAGCATGTGTTAGGACTACAGAAAAGATATGTGGCCGAGCCAGGTATGGAAATAATGTACATAAGGAAAGCTGGTGGTGGAAGGCAGAAGTGCAGGAAGTAATCAAAAGAAAGAAGGAGTGCAAGAAGAAGTGGGAAATTGAAAAGACTGACCAAGCTAGGAAGGACTACTGGTTGGCTAACAAAGAAGCTAAGAAAGAAGTTGCAATAGCAAAGAATAGGGCATCGGAGGCACTCTATCAGCTTCTGGAAAGTGACTCAGTAAGGGGCACAAGGAAACTATACCAGGTTGCAAGGCAAAGACAGAAAGATAAAGAAGATAGTCAGACACCCTTCATAAGGGATTCCAGCAACAACCTGCTTACCAGCCCACAGGACATCAAAGGCAGATGGAAGGAGTATTTCCAGCAGCTTCTGAATGAAGAAAACCCCACAGAAGTGGTACTGCCCCAGAAACAGCCTACAATGAGAGTAGAAGAGGAGCCCAGCTTAGAAGAAGTAAGAGCAGCACCAAGGAAAATGAAGTCAGGGAAAGCAGCAGGCTCAGATGAGGTCACAGCAGATATGATAAAGATGCTGGGTGAGCTAGGGGAGAAATGGCTCCTGAGGGTACTAATTGCAGTGTGGAGAGAAAGGCATATTCCAGATGACTGGAGAATAAGCATACTCATGCCAGTGTACAAGAATAAAGGGGACATCCACAACTGTGGACAGTACAGAGGCATCAAACTCCTACCACATTGCATGAAAGTTCTGGAGAGGGTGATTGATAAACGGATACGCAGAATAGTAGAATGTAAGATGGAAGATGAACAGTTCGGATTCAGATCAGGATGCAGCACAATTGACCCGATGTTTGCATTGAGACATATACTTGAGAAGAAACTAGAGAAGAGGAGAGAGTCAAACTGGGCTTTCCTAGACTTGGAGAAAGCATATGACAAGGTCCCAAGAAAGCTGATCTGGGCAGTACTGCAGTGGTTTGAAGTCCCAGAAACATTGGTAGAATTAGTACAGGCTATGTACAAGGACCCAGTGACTCAAGTACGAACAGTGTTTGGCCTCACTGAGGGGTTCCCAGTGGGAGTGGGTGTACACCAGGGTTCAGCTCTGAGCCCACTGCTGTTCATACTGGTAATGGACTACATCAGCAAACAGGTTGGAGGGGACGGATCAACAAAGCTGCTGTATGCAGATGATGTGGCATTACAGGCAGACTCTGATCTAGAACTTCAGCAAAGGATAGGAGAATGGAATGCAAATTTGAAGGCACATGGGATGAAACTAAGCACAGATAAGACAGTGGTAATGGCAGCAGATTGGGGAAATCAGAAGAAGCTGAGAATAGAGATAGATGGGAAGATAGTGGAACAGGTAAACAGCTTCAAGTATCTGGGAGGAGTGGTTGAGGAGAAGGGTAGTCTGAATGAAGAGGTCAAAGCTAGAATCAGAGGGGCTGCAGCCAACTGGCATAGAGTATCAGGTGTAGTATATGACAAAAGAATGCCGAAGAAGCTAAAAAGTAAGGTGTACAGGACAGTGGTGTGACCAGTACTACTGTATGGTACAGAAACCTGGGCAGTAAAGGCAGAACAGTTGAAGAAGCTAGAGGTGATGGAAATGAAGTGCCTGAGAAAGGTGGTAGGATGCCCACTGCGGGACAGGCGAAGAAATGAGGACATAAGAGCAGAAGCCAAAGTAGCTCCAATTGCAGAAAAGATCAAAGAAAACAGATTACGATGGTATGGGCACATGTGTAGAAAAGCAGAAGAAAATCTGGTGAGGGAGATTTGGGACAGACAGGAAGAAGGTAAGAGGAAGCTAGGGCGTCCAGCAAAGAGGTGGATGGATTGTGTGAAAGAAGATCTGCGACAGTCAGGCATGAGTGTTGAAGAAGGCAGGAGAGTGGCACTGAATCAAGAGAGTTGGAGACAGTTAATACGATACCCCGACCCCATGTAAATGGGGAAAAGGGGATGATGATGATGATGATGATGATTTCAGCATAAGCATTATGTAAGTAACAAAATGAGAACATTCCTGCTGGAGTTCAATACTCCTCATAAAGTCAGCTTTGGATTTGCTTTTCTCAACATGTAGCAAGTATCCTCATCATCAGTTTGGCTACCTATACATTTGCCTTTTTATAATGGAGTAGGCTATTAATGGATTACATATGTCTTAGGCTATGTTTCAGTGAGGCTAAATACAACATAAGCAGCTGAACTGCATGCTAATTCACCAATATGATGGAGCTATTGAACAAGTTATAAAGCAGCCATGTTAGGTGCTTAACTCCTTTTTTATGTGCTACAGACTTCAGACAATGCTGCTGCTTCTGCCAATAGGCCTAGGGCAAGATGTAGAAGAGTTTTCAGGCCAAATTTAACTTATCACAACATACACAACAAGGACATTGTAGAGTGCTACCGGGTGGACAGGGACCCAATACAGGATGCTGTGATCTCTGGTGGCCCCAATGCAGAGCCACAGCCTTTACCATCCCATATACTGGCTGTGCACTGCTTGCATCACAGTCAGTCATGAACTAACACTGTGGCAACTGCTGCATTTACAAGTTAAGTCCTGAATATGTGCTGTGTTGCAAAATATTATGACATATCCTTGTATTTTATTACTTCGTACAGTAAGCAACTACAAGGTGGGAGATTTGTAAAGAACTTAATCTGTGCCATCCAACCACTCCTTCATTTGATGGCAACTGCATACCATAGTGTTCCCAGTTAATATCCTCACACATTTTAAGGTAAATTATATAGACTGACTTACAGACTGTATGTCTCTGAGTACTGCTCAGAATAACCAAGAAACACAGAAAGGTAGGACACAGCTGTATATTTGCAAGGAATAATCATAACAGGTTGTGTAATCACTAAGTGCACTACTTCCAGATATAGTAAATATGATACATTTACAAATATCCAGACAGTATTCCAGGATGTATTCTGCACCAACTCCAGCAAGAACTGGCTTCGCCATTGCGCACCCTTTTCAACCATAGCCTAAGTACTGACTTCATTCCATCAGAGTGGAGAATTACCATTGTCATCCCTTTGAACAAAGGTGTTGCCACTAATGACCCTGGAAACTATCACTCCATTAGCTTGGCAAGTCTGATCTGTAAAGCCATGGGGCATATTATTATGTAAAGTCATGGGGCATATTATTATATTGATCTCATAAACAAGGACATAGGCAATCTCCAAGCACATGACCCCACCCAATTTGGGCAGATCTTGCCTGTTGAACCTGGTATACTTCTTCGACTCTATCACCAAGGCCCTCTATGAGTGAAAATTAATACATACAGCTTACCTTGACTTGGCCAAGGCCTTTGACACAATCAACCACACTGGCATCATCAAAAAGCTAACACAAATTGACGTAAATCGCTATCTCATCAGGTGAGTGGCCAGCTGGCTCACTGATAGGACCCGCAAAGTCAAATAGGCACCTCCTCCTCTGATAGCAGACCTGTCAGTAGTGGAGTTCCCCAGGAATCTGGCCTTGGACCCCTACTGGTTGGTATCTATTTCTCGGAGGTCCAAGCAAAGACAAAAGGCCTGTGGCTGACCAAGTTTGCCAACAACTGTAAATTGGCTGCTGTCATTGACTCCTCAAATGATGTTAACATACTGCAAGAGGATCTCACAGTAACTAATGACTAGTGCCAAAGTCATGGCCTCAAACTAAATGCAAAAAAATGTATCATCATTTAATTTGGGAAAAACATTACCCCTACTGATTACCACATCAATGGCAACCCCCTAAGCACACAGTCTGTGGTGAGAGACCTGGGCACTCAGGTTGATAACCTCACATCTAACCATCATGTAGCAGCAGTGGTCAGAAAAGCCTTTCACTTGGTTTATCTCACAAGTAAAGGGATTACATCCAGAAAAAATAGGTTATTACTTCTCTATACTCCTCCCTCATTAGACCAATAATTGAGTATGACACCCTGTTTGGGATGTATCTCTCCAAACATCTGCACCATCTGGAAATACCACTGAAATACCTCACAAAGAGACTCCATGGCCTCCAACACCTGCCCTATGCAGACAGGCTCAAATCACTATCACTCTACTCATTTTTGTACAGATTGCTCAAAGGTGATCTGTGTCTCACCTACAAGGGAATCACAGGCCCTGCCCTACTAGAGATACTCCATATCCATAAGTCTAACTCTTCACACATTACCCGCTCAAAAGGCCTGAGCCTAATATGTGACATTAACAACATCTTCTGGAGAGACAAGTTTGTCTCCCAGAGGCTGTCCCATCTCTGGAGTAGACTTCCCACATCAAACTGAGCACCTCACTGACCATCTTAATGGGCAACCTTGATGAGTGGATGGGAAACCACAAATTCATCCCAGGGGTTCCACCTGTGTCCCTCATTGACAGGGGTGACAGGTGCTGACTGAGGTTCATTTTTGGGAATAAACTCTTTGCTAGTCTTGTTAGGGCCCTAGGGCCATTAGGCTAGTAACCTCCTATGGTCCTAATAATAGGTCATGAATTGATATCAGTGTACATTAAGTCATACTTGGTTGTGTGAGGAATCACATCATGCATTTGCTGTCAAGCTGTTTGTATAGCAAAGATGTATAAGTCACCCCCTCCTGTTTTCTGATGGCAAACTACAGTATGATTTGGGATACAGACCTATGTAGTCATATCTCATGTGTACCTACATTTTCTACTGTGTATGCCATAGATTGATTTTTTTCTCATTTCAACTATGACTCCATTTTTATATATATATATTTGTATTTATTGAGGAGGGCCACTGCTTGCTTGATGGGTAGTTTAGCACAATTGGCTTTGGCTATGCACATCTCATTTGCTCATAGAGCACCAGTGCACAAACCAGAAGAAAGTGCCACCCAGATAACAGACAGGACCCAGACAGCCACAGATATACACCGGATGCATTCAATTAATACTATTGGCCATTGCACAAACACATTTCCTGGCAGTGCGCACTCTCGCACAACATGTTTGCGTGATGGGCAGCAATGCTCAACACTTTCAAAAGTTGCAAAACCAGAAAGTACACATTCCCAGTAAGCGCAATACCTGCAATTGGTGGGAAAATATCATTCAACATTGGTCTTGATCTGTGGTAGGTATGGCAGGCATTCCTGGAGAGGTTTTGAGATTCTTTGCTCAAAGATAGGGTGTCCAGGAGTCCAAAATGTTTGTTGGACTCATAGTGAATGAACATGGGCCCAGGTTTTTGCAGAGGGACTATTGTGGCTCAGATTACAAGGCAGAGGCATGGAATAGTCTGGCCCGAGCTCTGACCAATGCTACCGGTACCCCCTGCACTGGTGAACAATATAGAAATTACTACAGAGACCTCAGGTGAGGAAGGGGGATACCCTCAACCATTGGATCAAAGAATGTAGTACTAGGAGTACCCCACAGATGTGTATCACTTATAGAGACTACTTTTAAGAATTAAAAGTTGGATATAGTCAGGATTCGCATGCTTAATGGTATTCTTTTCTGTTCTATTTTTTCCACAGTTGTGACAGACTGAAAACTGAATGTGCAAAACCATGCTGCTTGAGAATTGTGGTGTTTATCCATCTTGCCAGTACTATTATTTTAGCATTAAAAATAAAGGCACATTTATTGGTTTATTATACAGTAGTATCAAACTGAGCATTTATTTCTCAACTGTAATAGGAAAGTATGCATGTATTAGTCTGGAGGCCAAAGTGACATTCACTATTACAGAGTAGTCATGGGTTGTGCCTTCAAAATCCACACTTCCCAACTATACAATACTATTAAGTTTTCATCAATATTGCAATGTAACATCAGAGCTCTAAAGCAGTGGCACCACTGACCTCCAGTAAACTGCAATCACTATAATTGGAACACACACATTTGCAATATAAGCACATATCAAGGCTTGCTTGCTGCATTGTACATCTGTTAGGAACTGGGTAGTCTTAACAATAAACAAGGTATTTGTTAAGAGTTCTTAGTCTTAAAAGCAAAGGTAACAGAATGCAGTCAAATAATTGTATCAGCTCTTTGTCTGTGACATATGAAGTTAATAATGTTTTCCTATTATTTCTTTCATCCCAACCCTTTTCTCTTTTTTTTTTCAAATTTTTTCCCCACAGCACAGCAGGGTAGGCCTATCCCATGGGATCTACCTGTCCCAACACAGTGGCTGCAGCACTGTTGCCCAGTAAATCTGCTGCATGAATTTTAGCACCTCCTCTGCTGCTCCTGCACTACTTGGTCCCTCAGGCAGTTTTGCCCCACAGGATAGGCCAGTGGTTTCCTCCTGGAGCAGTGGCAGAGGTAGTGAGTTTATCACCCTCGATTAACTGTGAGGATTGGTGCGCAGGATTGTGAACCAAACAGTTGGTGCATGACTGTGTTTGATGAAGACACTGCCCTCCATCATTGTATTAAATTACACAAGGAGACATGGACATCAGACACTGCAGCCATTAGCACAGTGAGATTGCACTGATGAGAGTCCTGTGGGTGATAACTCGATTCTCACTGTCACCCAACTTGACATCCATGGGTTTGTGATAGCCACACCCTCACCCCGACCATAGTGTTCACACACCTCTTGTGTCCTTCACTGTTCCTGTCTCTTGTCTTATTTGTCTTGTCTGTCTGAAATTGCTTCCTTACCTGCCCAACTTACCTTACCCAGACATTCATACATCCCTTCCACAACATTCTTCTCTCTCTCTCTCAAAAAATAAAAAATAAAAATATATAGGCACCTGTCCCACAAAAAAGTCCCATGCATAGCTCTCCATTTTGCACACATGTCTTCATGACACCCTTGGTTCAGTACAATGCCCTATACAACAGATTGTGTTATGGTCACCCCTCTCTCTGGAGGCAACAGTCCAAATTCATGTAATATTTTGCATATATATGTTCATGTTTTATTATTGAAGAAATGGATAGCTATTATTACAGCTAATATTTTTATTTCTACTGTTAGTTGGTGTGATTAAGATGAGTTTTCTAGGCTACTGTCATTTGATCAGTCATAGGGGAAGCATATCATGCCCTATAACTGTAGCTTATTTAATCAACAATTTATTTTTAACAAATAAGGATGCATAAACCATCACTTCTGCTTTTCCTATGATTTCCATATCATGCTTGCCTTCAGGTAGTATGCAAAATGCCATTGGTATATTGCACAAGACCCAAGAGTGAATACTCACATACCATGGCTAGCTAGCTTCTTGCTCCTTGACTAAGCAGTATGTAATCCTTAACTCAAGCCATCCTTGTGGAGTATCCACTGGAGGTGCAAATGGAGGAAACTCAGTTTTAGCTGCAAGGACATATTTCCTACATTCCATGATTGAACCCCCTCTTTACCCTCACAACAGCAAACTGTATATTCCCCAGAAAACCTCAGGAGACATATGTTTGACTCCTGCATAATTTTGCCAATGTATTTTTGTCTAATTCAGTGAATGACCCCATATCTGCTAGCTATGGAAAAATCAGACAACAAAAAGCTATTAGTGTTCTAAAAAGATCTCTCTCTTTTAAAAGCGGAAACATGCATTGATAGATCATAAAACAGTTACTTCTGGAGAACTTTCTAATGTTTGCTGAAGATTTAATTGCAACACTAAAAAAATGAAAAAAGGAATAATTTCAGCAATGGCAGAACTAATGAAATATGTAAGGGAAAGTAGAACCTGTCAAAATTTCCTCCAGTAATTTGTTGGAATTTGCATATAGGCTACAGAGCACTAGTGAAAAACAGGTATGCTATGTTTACTGAAAATCAATTGTTACTCTTTTGAAGTATTTTACAGTGTGGGAAAAATGCACACTGTTTGAAGAAATCTTTTGCTCACTTAAAGTGTTTTGCAGAAAGTTGATGGTAGTGTATTTGCACAGCAGTTTCTGTGACATCAGCACATTATTGTTCTTGGGCATGCATCAACATTTGCTGTTTTAAATATGTTTCCTTTAATTAAATAAATATATCAGAAATAAGAACAAAATAAACCACATTAATAATTTAGTAGACTAAAACTGATACTGTTAAACTGATGAACAGTTATGCTTTTGTCTGCTTATAACGTGAGCTTAGCAAGGCAGTTATTTTACATTCAGCAAAGTATTGTTTGAACAAAGTCAGGCTGATATTCATAGTCCAGTCTCACATGCCTACCTGTTATCTTTGAGTAGTGAAGCTAGAAGGATATGTTAATAAGGTAAGCATAAGTCATTTGCAATGAATGGGAACAAGCGAAGCTCTTTAAAAATACACCCATTTATGGCAAAAGCTTACAGTACATAAAATTCAGTAGGAACGATCTAATTAGTACATAAAAGCCTGAGGTTTCATATTACTTCATTTATTTTCAAGTATTATTGGCAAATTTGGCTAAGTGTAGTCTTGCTTGGAAGGTGTAAGGCAAGCATCAGACTCCACAGCATTCATGAAGACATCCTAATGGTTTTATTAAAGAATAGAAAGGGGAAAGATAGAGAAGACTTGAAAATGGGAGAATGGGAGAAAAACAGAGGGACACACAAGGAAAATATCAAGTGGGTTTGTGCTGGAAGAGGTGAGATAGGAGGGTCACCAGGTTTTATTTGGGGGATAGATCCACCTATTTTATAAGCATTTCTTTTTTAATAGTGGAGTGTGGATTAGACAAGGGACAAAGGAAGAAGTGCTGAAAAAAAGATGGTACCCGAGTTCTCGGTCTACACAGCCTCAAATATTTCCATTGTCAGATAGTTGTGTAGTCTAGGACCCCAATGCTAAGGGAGTAGGGGCCTGTAGTGATACAGTGGTCAGTACCATCTTGGAGAGTGTGTGTTCAACATGCTGAAGGGAGGCTTCAACAGGCTGAATCCATCTGTACACTACCTGCTTCAGTATGTCCACTACCAGATCCCAAAGGTGCGTTTTGGTGAGGTTTTCCAGGCTGCCATATGGTGGGGTGCCTGCAAGACCAGTGCCAGATCCCTGACTCTGCAAGGATTCCCCCCAGATGGAGAGAGGGTAGATACTCCCTAACATGGGGGGTATATGACTAGGCAGCTTCTGAGTGGTTTAAATGTGTAAAAAATGTAAAAATGAATGGGAGAGAAGCAAAATAATAAGGAAGGAAGAACTACATAATTAAAATAATAAAAACAGAGAAAAATGGAATGGAGAAAAAGGAAAATACACAATAAATCCACAAATCATATTACATAGCATTTAACTTCTTAAATCAATCTTATATAATAACTAAACTTTTATTGAAGTAAAACTTTTGCACGGGAAGTACTTACGGGTACAGTGGGAATACTCATTTGGGAAGTGCTTATGTACTTGGGGAGAAGGATATAAGCAATGCTTATGCGTACTTCAGATGAATTCATATGGGAAGTGCTTGTGATTACATAGATGGGAATTTTGTTCCTCTCAAGTTCTATACATTTTTCTGAGTCTGACACTCAGTACAAACATAATTTATAAATATTACATTTAATCACGTAAAGAGAAAATAATGCAGTTTATATTGACGTATCTGTTACATTGGCTTGAAGTAGTGTAATGATCTCATGGCAGGTTTCATCTGTAACGCAAAATATTTCCTTATGCCCATTAAGGAAAACAGTTTAAGACAGACTACTGCAGTTATACATTCACTTGTCAGTTAATGTTGTTTAAAGTAAAGTAATGATTTCAATTCATTTGTTTTAGGTAAATGGTGTATACTTTTTATGCACATTAAAAGTAAGTTTTAGACAGAATATTGTACTTGTATACTGGCATGTATGCCAGTATTGGTTTCAGTAATGTAATGGATGCCCACTACAGAGTGATATATAATGAAATTGGTTAAACAAATATTATTGTATAGAGCTATAGTCATAACTTAGCAGCAGATTCAACCACCCTGGCTGTTCTTCCATTCCTGCTGACTCATGTAAAGTAGAAAATGTTTTAGGATACTGCATACTTCTTAAAGTGAGCAAATATTAAAACATATTAAAATTTAATAAGGAAAACTTAAAATAAGTAGAATTACTGAGTTAAACTTAAGAAATGCTGCATTTACATATATGATGTGTATATTATGATGACAGTAATTGTAATCAGTGTCAGTTAAAAGCTAGATTTCAGTACAGAAGAAGTGGAAATGATTAATGACCTCTGAAAATAATCATTACTTTGGTATCATTTAGTGGCTGTGCATTCATGGTAGAAATGCAATCATTTAATTCTGAAGTTCTAAAGGAGTATGGGTATCAGCAAGTGTTTTTACTGGGATATTTCTAAGTGACAGTGATCAATAAAACATGGCAGTATTATAAATACATGGAAATGGCACAGGGTGAGGGAAAGATGCATTTTGTCATAAAACTGATTGCTTTAGTGACCTAAATGTGTGCACAATTTTACTTGGCAAGACTGAAATGTCTGCATATAATTGTGTGGTTTGTGTTAGCTAACATTTTTTGTGATGGTGACAGGTACACTCGATCAGAGTTTTATAGGTTAAAAGCTGTTTACATCAAAAACTTTTCACTGTGTGACTATGACCCCTCCCCCTTTTTTAGCATGCAGTAATGAAAATGAGGGACCAAAGAGGAGAAAAGCTAACTGGCAGCCTTTAGGACATGTATATGAGACTAGTCTTTTTAAAGGGGGTCCAAACAAGCTGAGAGGACTAAAGCCTGGATTCAAGTACTTATTGACATTAAAGCTAAAGCAGTAATTAGGAGAAATCAAGCATTAGCACAGTGCAGAAAGAGGGCAAATGATATATGAGGATGGGCTAGAAGGAAAAACTAGGCAAAATGCAATTTCTTGTACTACTATGGGGTGGGGGTGTGGGTGGGGTGTGTGAACATTATTAAATTAACACTAGATGAGGAATACCTTCTATCCATCCATGGGGATGACTATGACACAGAAGATGGTTGCAAAGGAATAACTACAGGTGGTGCGGACACTGGGTATTATAGGAATGCAGAGGTTATGTGGATACTGGGTATTACAGGAATAATCAGAAGTGGTGTGGACACTGGATATTACAAGCATAATTAGAGGTGGTGTGGACACTGGGTATTACAGGAATAACCAGAGGTGGTGCGGACTCTGGGTATTACAGGAATAATCAGAGGTGGTGTGGACACTGGGTATTGCAGGAATAATCAGAGGTGACGTGGACACTGGGTATCACAGTAATAATCAGAGGTGGTGTAGACACTGGGTATTACAGGAATAATCAGAGGTAGTGTGGATACTGGGTATTACAGGAATATTCAGAGGTGGTGTGGACACTGGGTATTACAGGAATAATCAAATGTGGTGTGGACTCTGGGTATTGCAGAAATATTCTAATGTGGTGTGAAGAGTGGGTATTACAGGAATAATCTGAAGTGGTGTGGACCTGGGTATTACAGGAATAATCAGAGGCAGTGTGAACACTGGGTGTTACAGGAACAATCAGAGTTGATGTGGACACTGGGTATTACAGGAATAATCAGAGGTGGTGTTGATCTGGGTATTACAGAAATAATCAGAGGTGATGTGGACACTGGGTATTACAGGAATAATTAGTGTTGATGTGGACACTGGGTATTACAGGAATAATCCGAGGTGGTGTGGATGCTGGTTATTACAGGAATAATCTGAGGTGGTGTGGACACTGGGTATTACAGGAATAATCCAAAGTGGTATGGACACTGGGTATTGCTGGAATAATCAGAAGTGGTGTGGACACTGGGTGTTACCATTGACTGCAGCAGCAGCACTCATCTGCTAATGAAGGCTGGTTTAAAAACAGTAACTTATATTTATATACGGAATTGACAATGGCAAGTATTGGTCACATTAAACACATGACAATTAATGGGTGAACATTGTACATCAGCACAGAATGGCAATGAAGGAGGTGTGGATTACAAGTCTCCCACTCACCCCTTCATAAGCATACTGTAGTCTTTGCTGCTTCATTATTAGCAACATTTTGAAATATTTTTTACAGGGTCAGTATCAGAAACAAACAGTACTATAACAGCAACTTTGAATGATAGCAGCAGAATGGTTGTTGGTGAGGATGATGATAAGTATGGTGATAACATAGCTTTATGAGGCAGCCTGAGGAACATGGAATGCAGTCATCATGTTAATGGAATGATCTCAGACCCTACAACTTATTACTAGCAATGGAGGTAGTGAAAGTGCATCGCAAAGTCTCTCTCTGTCTGTATAATAAAAAATTAACAAAAAAAAATACTTGAAATCACAATACTGTACTATACTTATTCTGTGTTTCTTGAATGTATCTATTATCATTCACTGTATCTTTGCAACTTATGTATAATATTTATAATAATTCTCTATATGTGCTTATTGTAATTCATCTATTTTGGAGCTTTGTATGTGCTAGTAACATTTGTAATGTAATTGTCTTTACTGGAGCTTTTCTGCTTGGGTCTCCACTGAAAATGGGCTTCTAGCCCAGTTGGACTAACCCCAGTTAACAAATGTCAAATGATAAATAAAAAGTCACACATGTAATAACATTGCACTCAGCTTTGAATGGGAGGAACAACCATGCACCTCAACACCAGTATCTGCACACCCTGTGGGACAATTTAAGGATGATGGCAGAGATTCGACAGATAACTCTTTACAGAGCAGGGCCAGGGACAGGAATTTGTTACGGATTCCCCAGGGAACATATAAAGCATCGATTGCCTAACAGGAAATGTGCCGTGACATTGTAAGGGCTTATAGCACTGACATTGAGAGTCAGCTGGAAATGGTCAGAGTTTCCCATGGTATGCATGATGATTTCCAGCACTGCTTGGAAATGGCACAGAGTCCAGATATTACCACAATCACACTGATGCGTAGCATGGTGGCACCCCAAGCATCAGTGGCTGCTTACATTTGTACACTAGTTTGGACATACCAGAGTCAAACTGGAGTCAGTCCTGTAAGGAGAAGAGAATGGGGTATTGTCCAGACACATGGCACAGAACACATGAGAATACAATTCTTTTTCAGGAAAGTACTGTAAATAGTCTCGGTGTACAAGCTCAACAGATTTTATGGAGGCCATGTCAGTGTTCATTTACACATTGCAAAATCTATCATTTGAGATCACATTCTCAATAACCCAGGACTGTCAGATCAGTGTCTACAGGATCAACTGTATCAATTAGGTCATGACACTAAACCAACCAAATTACAGTTTTTGTCATAGTCCCTCTTCAGAATCACTTGCACCATTGACTAGCTTATCTTTAGGAGATGTGTACAACTCGTTTCATCTTGAACTGCTATAAAAGATGTCTGACATTTCTGTTATCTAACAGAAAATAAATCGGGGGTGGGGGAAATCAACTTTGCAAATGTATGCATTTCATCCCTGTGATTAACCATCAGGGAAGGCGGAAAAAATCTGTATGGCATGTCATTGTCATTATTAACAGCAATGCTATATGCATTACCACTGTTACAGGTGGCAGTTACTTACAACATAAAAGTATTAATACACAACATTTTTAAAAGGAAATATAATAAAAGAATTACAGATTAAAATGAGTATCCTGTCATATAAACTTACACTGGTGCCACTTCACCCTCAGTACTGCACAAATGATAACTTTAATGTCTCTGAAGTCACAGATTATTGAGTATGACAATGCAAAATAATCTGATGTGCAGTTTTGTCCCATCCTAGAAAAGCATCTCACACCTGGAAAAAATAAAACTATCAGCAAATGATGGCATTATCATGATAGGTTTGTCAAGATTTCCCTTTATATAAAGTATCTGCAGACAGAGCAAACAAGTGGGAAAATTTGAAAATTTCACTATGAATTGTGACTGGTACAGAAAATGCTTCATTAGCCTATGCTGAAATACATCAATCCTCATTCATAACTAATTATAAGTACATTTGCATAGGCTTATTTGAGGTCATCGTGCATTGTCTTTAAATGACCACCGTTTGTGGACATAGCAGATGGCCTCAGCACATTTGCGTAAATGACCATGAATACCACTACATGTGTAAGTGTTGAACAAATATTTCCAACAGCGAAAGGAGAAATACCGCTGATGCACAGAGCTGGAACCAAACCTTTATTGCAGCATGATGAAACAATAGACAAGTTAACCTATTAACCTAGTCCTGTTAAAAATAGGACTTCTTCAGAACTAATCTTGAATGAATGCACACCCCTTATATATCACTTACATCCCCACCCATTTATAATTAAAAGCCTACTTACTTAAAAGGCCAGCGCACAATATTACTCACACCAAAAAAAATGTTCACACTAAACCAGATTACAATACAATATCAACTAAATATTAAAACATCAGAAAATATTGATATACTATAAAACTTAATAAGTTATAAAAATTATAAAAACATATTTGTATGTTCAATCATATATAAATTGCATATGTTTTTATCCCAATATGTATTTTAATTTTAAAACTGGAGCTATACTTGTATTCTCATTTATACCGGGAAAGACTGTGGCATCCAGAAGTAATTGCCATTGTAATTCGGCAATATCCAGATGGACATCTAACACCCTGCCCTGTGTATCTTTACAATTTGTTGAAGGACACACAATTTAATTTCATGCCCTTGACAATGCACAACATGCCTAGCTAAAGTATTAGTGGCTTTGGCATTTTGAATGTCCAATATATGCCAAAGGAGGTGGATTCAAATATGAGTGTGGAAGAAGAACAACTGCTGTTTGCGATGGCTCATGATAAAGGCATCCGTATAATGAAGCCCGATAAGGGTAACAGTGTGGTGTTAATGGATAGGAACAATTACATAGACAGTATGACCTTAATGTTGTTAGAAAACACAATGAAGTCAATCAATATAGCACATCGCAAGCTGGATTTAATGCTTGACGATATGCTATATCAGGGCCAGATAAATGAATCCATTCACAGTTATTTGAAAAATGATAACCCCATGATTAGCAATATTTTTGGTATACCAAAAATTAATAAGGGGTTAAGTAATGTGAAATTTAGGCCAATAGTAGATGATAAGCGAAGTAAGACCTGTTTTATGAGTAAATATTTGGACCATCATTTACAGAAGGGTCTGGCAGCTTTTTCTTACATCACTAAGGATTCCTGGCATTTTTTAGAAAAGTTAAATAGGATTGAAGTTACTGATGTCACCATACTTGTTACGGTGGACGTGTGTAATTTATTTTCCACAATACCCCATCAGGAAGGTTTAAACTGGTTGGAACATCAATTAATAAAAAACAATCTATATGACCAGGATCAGATAAATGTTTTCATTTTGTTAATGGAGGCAGTGTTATTTAATAATTTCCTATATTTTGAAGGACATTACTATAAACAAATGATAGGGGTAGCTCTAGGGGCAGCATGCGCCCCCATATATGCCAACTACGTAATGTCATATTGGGAACAGGAGTTCGTTTTTTTCAAGTATATTTGGTTCATATGTTAAACACTACACACATTTTCTGGGTGATATATTTATTGTCTGGGAAGGTGGTGAGGATACGTTAAATGAGTTTTTCGAGTACATCAATCAAACAGCTAGCTTTTTAGCCTTTACACAAGAGCATAGTAGGGATATGATTTCCTATCTGGATGTTAATTTAAAAATCAACAAAAACAAAATGGAACTGACCTCTGGTATATATAGAAAGTCAACTTTTTCTAACTCCTATTTAGATTATAGAAGTTGGCACCCTCACCATCAAAAGAGATCCATAATCAAGGGACAGATAGTGAGGGCAGCCAGAATGGTTAGTGACAACCAGGACTTTCTAAAGGAATTGGACTTTATTATGGGGATGTTCATTAAAAGAGGGTACCCCTAGAGATGTGTGTGGCTATCAAAGAGGATGTTACAAAAAAGAGAAATGATGGCCTATATAGGGCCATTCTTAATGGGATGCCAAGAGATGTGAGTGAGGATATATCAAAAAGCAGTAGGCAACAGCAAAATAATTTTCAAGACAGGCTGATTTTTGTCACCACATTTAACCAGGATGTGGATTGGGTTACCCAAGTAGTTACCAAAAATTGGGGGTTGTTGCAAGTTGATAAGACTGTTGAGAAAAAGATGGGTAAGAGCCCATGATGTGTTTTTAGAAAGGACAGATCCATCAAAAACATTTTGGAGATGGAAAATCCCAAGATTAAATGTGACAATAGGCCTGTAGGGAATTTTAAATGTTGTAGGTGCAATATTTGTAAGTATATTATGGTTATCAGTAGTAATTTATCTTTAAATGGATATAACATATCCATTTGTGGGCATTACAGTTATTTTTCCCAAAATGTAGTATATTTGGCTAAATGCCAACAATGTTTGACATTTTATATTGGGAAGATTTGCAGGTGGCTTAGGGAAAGAGTTAAAAAGCACATATTGGACATTTGAAATGCCAAAGCCACTAATGCTTTAGCTAGCCATGTTGTGCATTGTCAAGGGCATGAATTTAAATTTTGTCTCCTTCAACAAATTGTAAAGGATGCACAGGATAGGGTGTTAGATGTCCATCTGGATATAGCCGAATTACAATGGCAACTACGTCTGGATGCCGCAGTCTTTCCCGGTATAAATGTGAATATAAGTATAGCTCTAGTTTTAAAATGAAAAAAGATATTGGGATAGAAACATATGCAATTTATATATGATTTAACATACAAATATGTTTTTATAATTTTTCTAACTTATTATTAAGCTTTAGAATATATCAGTATTTTTTGATGTTTTAATATTTAGTTGATATTATATAGTAATGTGGTTTAGTGTGAAAAAAATTTTGGTGTGAATAATATTGTGTGCTGGCCTTTTAAGTAAGTAGGCTTTTAATTATAAATGGGTGGGGGCGTAAGTGATATATAAGGGGTGTGTATTCATTCAAGATTAGTTCTGAAGAAGTCCTTTTTGTAACAGGACGGATCCTAGGTTAACTTGTCTATTGTTTCATCATGCTGCAATAAAGGTTTGGTTCCATCTCTGTGCATCAGCGGTATTTCTCCTTTCTCTGTTGGAAATTGTTATTTGTTATTTTGTTGTCTGTTGAAAAAATATTATCAATATTTGTAAATTTGCCTATGCTGCTAATGTAAATATTCCTAAGTACTCTGGTAATGTTATTATTTATACCATAGTCACCACATGCACAGAACTATGACATCCATATTATTATAACTTTAAGACTCTCTCAAAGTGCTGACAAGTGCTTTGGTGCATGACATATCCTATAAACCTAGTAATGCAGTGGTCATTAAGACTTTCTCTAATGTTTTATGTGATTCTGAAGTAATAGAACATACCTGCTTAATTTTTAAGTCATTATTAAGTCTTCTGAATAGAAAGCAGACATACCATTTTCACTAAAAAGTAGATAAAAAGTAATGCACTAAGAACTTTTAAATTCAGAATGTCACAACAGAATGACTTGATGTGTGGAAGATGTGTTGCATTATAAGAAAGCACATCTGGTATAAATAGTACAGTGGGGTTAGTATGAAATAAATACATTAATTGATTCATGCAAAATGGTATATGATGAAATTTGTGAAATTTTATCAGTCTTCAATATCTTTGAGTTAAAATTTAAAGATTGTCAAGAAAATGTGACTATATCACTGATGTCTGTATTGATAAAACATTTTGTATGACTGGGTGCCTCTTTTAGTCTCACTTAACTGTTGTCTGCACTATACTCTGGTACAAACTTGAGAACTTGGGCTGCAGGCCATGTTCTAAAATCTGTAGGACTCTGCTGTGTTTATAGATTTAAAAATAGAGCAAAGATGCTGCCAGTTAACCCCATGGCAGCATCTTAGGAATGTGGTTGTAAGAAGAAAAAACAAAGTGTTTCATTCTAGCATGTACAAGAAATTTCTTTCTTTGTGGCACAGACTTAGAAAATACTGTGTGTCACTCTAAATATGTCAAATGCAAGTGGAAAAAAAAATAACTACAGAATATTTAAACATGGTTTGAAATAAAAAAAAACATAAAACTGTTTTGTATTACACTCCCAATACCCCTGAGATTCATTTCTGCATGAGACATCAGAGGAGAAAAATGCCGATCATGTAACTCTTACAAATGAACTATGGTAGAAACAAATGTATTCTTTATGTTATGACATATTGTTTTAGCAACTGAACTATATCATCCCATTTGATTTGTTTTTTCACACCAGGAAGCACTTTCTCCCATTATTGTGAAAAATCATGTTAACCGTGATGGCTATACCTGAAGAATTCCAATGTACCACAAGTAATTTTTGTGGTTTATTGTATTTTGTGTGAGATGCCTCTGAAAAGGATTCAAAGAGTAAAGAAGCACACCTATAGAGTATGAATTCTGAGGGAGAACCCTGTGTAAAACATCCTAATTATGGTGATAACAGGCAAGAGATAGTGCTGATATGATAAGGTAAACCTGACATAGCAAAGCAGACCAGCAGTGTTAGCATGCAGTCACACTGAGCCAGCACAGAAGAGAGGTAGTGCTACTACAGCACACATGGGCAGTGTGATGCCCATGCACTGACCCAGTAATCAGAGAGCCTCAATCCTCACCACCAGCACCAGCAAGGGGCATCCACATTGGGAGGAATAACAAGTACACACGCAGTAAAGTACAATTTCCCTTAAGAGCACACAGAGATCACAGTCAGTCTGGGGCTGGTTTTTACCTTTCTCTCCAGATCCCCAATAAGACTCCCCACTGGATTAGCTATAGGGTCCAGATCTCAGCCTAGTGATCAAGCTAAAACCTCCAGCACCCTCTCTGTTCAACCAGTCCTTTATGTCACTGCCCAAGTAGCTGACACGCACACACTCTAAGATATGAGTTATATACAAACACACAGACACTCATGGGGAAGGCTGGCACAGGTTCTCCAGCTGTGCCCCTTCTGCCCAGACTATACGGTAGTACCACTTGCTACCAACCAGTAATATCAGCTGCTAATAAGGCCCTTATCAAAGGGTGTCCAAATATTACTGTGCAATATTATTATCCAAATGGTAAATGTCACTGAGTAGCAAGACTCTTAGAGTGGCTTTGTACAGCATCACTATATGCATGCAATGTACTCTAGAGCTTAAATTATGACTACATAAAACAGCCACAGTTGAAAGGTTTAAAAATATTTAATAATAAATAACAAGAACACAGTACTTCTTACTACACATTGCTAGTCAAGAGTTCAGAGATCACAGAGAAATGTTTAAAATAATACAGTAGAAAAGTTCTGACATCAATACAGAAAACAACTAATCTAATCTTCCTATTTACTAGTGATTTCTGAGAGAGACACTAAAGTCTAAGATCCTACTTACATACAGAGCACAGGCAGAGTGCTGGTGAGTTGGATGTTCTCAAGACAAATGTGAAATGCTCTGATTCTCTCTCTCTCTGTCCTTAAATTGATAACACAGCACCACTGACTCATTTCAGATTGCATCATTATTCTCCATTCCCCAGGCTAACAGAAACTCAGAGTGCAACAGCCCTTTAGATTTGTAGCTGGTCAGGAAGCCAGAGCAATAAAAGACATTATACGTGTAAATTCTAGCCATTAACTCTGGTCTCAAAACAATAGGAAGAATTCCTACATTCATACATCTCGGTTCTGAGTTTTGAGATCAAGCAATTATACAATGCTTGACTTAGCTTTCCTCCAGCAGAGTGCAATGTGGTTACATTTTTGAAGTTCAACATTTACCATAATTTTCTTACATTTAAGAGAACAAACCTGTGGATTATATTAATATTTACAAATGACAGCAATAGCTACAAAATTCAATCTGGCTAGGTTGGCAGCCTTCACATATATTCACAAGCAGTATGCATGGCATCATCGAAAAGACATCTGTCTGTATTCAAAGCAGTTTGATTGTCTAAGGGCAGAGTGACTGAGTGAGTGAGAGAGAGTGTGTGTGTGTGTGTGTGTGTATCAGAGAGACCACCTCATTCATCATATAAATTGTTGGTAATGCAAATAGGGAAGTAGGAAAAAAGAGCATAGCAAGTAGAAAGCTGGGATAAAATAAAAGAGGAAAAAAGGGCTAATCTGAACTAAACGGATTGTAAGGGAGAAGGAGGGGATATACTTTTTGTGAGAGTTAGACTACTTTTTCTTTATCAAAAGAGAAGGGTAGATGGGGAAGTATCAGGCACTGGATAGGATAGGGTCATAAAAACAAGTAGTAAGTGCATATAGAAATACATGGAATACTTGCACAGACAGACTGGGGTGCTGAACATACAAATGATAGGTTGGACAGTGGATAGATACATGGAGATAGTGTGAGTAGATGAGTGGTGATGGAAGGGTTGGACATCCATCAAAGTACATGGAAAGACACAGAAATGATAGGAAACACCAGGAAGAGAATAAGGTGGGCAACATACTTAGGTATCACACATCCGATGACTGATGCTTTTGTGGAATTGCCCCTTTGAGATCCAATAGCCACACTCATCAGTGAATTGGTCCAGAATCCTATTTGTTTTCCTAATTTGGGTTTCCAGCTGCCTAAAGACATCAGCCTGCAGCCTCTGCATCTGCTGTTGGACTACCACAGATGACCGCTCTACACTATCAACAGAGGAGCCTTCAACCCCCCCCAATCAGGTATAAAAGGAAGGCACCCAAGACCACCCCTAGTTCATTTCCAGCAAAGAAGCCATCACTGCCATCATGGCAGGCAGACAAAGAAGGTTCCAATGACCCAGCACTAGCTGACCTAGCTAGTGGTGACTGAGATGAATGTGGTCATACTTCAACCTCTGCTCCAAATGGACAAGCATATTAGAGATGCTATTGGAAAAAAAAATGATAAGACACACACAGGGCATGGCCATCGCTTCAGCTGTACACTGAAATTGTTTAGAATGCATATACACCCTACTGTTTGTTGCCTTCTATGGCAGCCAACCATGTTCAACTAACATTCCTCAAAGGCAGTTAAGATACCTTGGCATAACTGGGGAAAAATTACTTACAACACATTTCTGACTGCATCCCCTGACACTCTGCTTCCCATTGGAAGAATATGTGAAGGCATACTCAACGTTATAAATTATTTGCACATCACATGTCTGACTATGATAACAATGGCCACTGTAAAGCATTCCAATTTGCTTCATACAAATGCACACTAGTACTGTAATCATGGACAAATGAAATCTTAACTTTATCAATTCAGCATGGTTGGTCATTTTTATCCACAAACATCCTCCAAACCAGAAATTATAGTTTCATTATTGACTGCATTCTCCTCAGATGTCTGTGGCAAACAATAATAATAATGACAGTAACCAAAGTATTCCAAATTAATTCCCACATGATCCTGCAAACCAGATTAAAGCCCATTTAAAAATGAACAGATGATAATAGCATAAGGTACTTTCACCCTAAGAGAGCCTCATCACCACCACCACCACCACCACCACCACAAGCAGTTATAGCCATTTTGTTAACTGTGTCATAACCTTTTTGTTATGAAGAGATAAATTGCATGTACTTTATTAGTAGGTTTGGATAAACTGTATGTAATTGGATATAGATCACCAGCAGCATATCATATGACCCAACCATATGTAGCACACTTTAAATACAGGAATATTCATGAGAGCATAAGAAATAGTAACCATCTGATAACATATGTTAATTCAATATGGAAAATCTCTGTAGAAGGAATTGTTATCTGAATAATTCTACACTAAAGAGGGCTATTACTAATGCCAAAGTTGCTACTGGCAAACAACTTTTCATTTTCTTGCTTCATCTATAAATGGATTGCCTGCTGTCCTAGAAGAATAAATCATCTATGTTACATTAAAAAAATAATGTTCTAATGATATTGCAATAAGATTTCCTGCATTAGATCAGCTATTCAATGGGGAATATCTGGCAAACAGTGATAACAGGTTCATAGTTACTAGGCATGCAGTCCTGGAAACCACTGAGGAGCCTAGCCCAAATTCCAAATTGCTCGAAAGTACTGTTCAGTTAAGTGAATTGTTCAATGTCACACAGTAGGTAAATGAAGGTAGAAAGATTCAAACGCTGCACTCTTGCAACAGGAAGCAGCTCAATATGAAGTCAGAGTAACAGTTTTTAACTAAATGCAGAAATCCTTTACCATGTAATCTTTGTAGAGAAGACTGTGTCACAGTAATGTACAATGTCTACACAATGGATGCTGAAGATCAGAAGGTTATAATCATTACTCCAAATAATGCAGACTATATGACCTGACACTTGTCAACCTCTTTGTAGTTGCTGGAGGCTGTAAAGAAGTAACTGTAAAATATATTACCAAAATGCATTACATTTAAAGTATATCACACAATCCAGGCTTATTAATGGCTTAATTAATTCTTTAGTGCAATGAATAAAGTTAAGCAGTTAAAGACAATATAAATGTAGCAACAGCTTCTGTTCAACAACCAACAAATAATACAAAAATGTTAAATATTACTAAAAAAATACTCTTTTGAGGGGGTACTTACATGTTTATAGGACACCTACATCTAATGTTTGACCTATGTTTTCACTGCCTTCAAGAATAGCTATCCTCTCCAACATCAATCAGTACAGGTCTGACTTGCTTGAATAGCTAATACTTTATTGTTGCAGCATTCACCAACAGAGTCTACAGAGCTTAGCTGCCTTTCCCCATTTACCTTAATTATTGTTTAAAACTGTCAGTACACATACTATTTTCTTTTACAGTTATCACAGAGATTAGGAGTTCATTTATTCATAGGTTAGTACTAGGCTATCTGCCCTTGTGAACAATTTTAAGCATAGCCAGTTACACTTTGTGAGAGTCAAACCCTGCATCTTGTGTTTGTAAGGTAAACACCTTAACTATTATGCCAGCCTCCCACCTTTTATTTCAAAATTTACAGAAAACAAAACAATGACAGCCATTTTCTAAACAAAAGAAAACACTCTCACATTGCAACATATTCAGTGTGAGGAACAGTAAACTTCTCTGTCCTTGAAAGTCATATTTTGTGAAAATGAATCTGGCAGAGACATTCTGAGTTTCATACTCAAATTGAAAATAGTGCAGTAGTAGTTAGTCTATATGAAGGGTGTAGGAAATCAAAAACAAAAAATGTGTAGCACATTTGATAACAGTCTGGGAAATCCCAATGGACAACTGACCCTTTTCAGGAGCAACCTTGGAATAATGTCTGGTAAAGTAACTTGGCAGAGTCACCTAGAATACAAATGAGGGCTGAAGGAATAAAATAATATAGTACAGTAATAAGTTCTTTAACAACTTATAGCCTTAGTCATCTGCACAAAGTTCTAGACAAACTGCTGTATCCCAAATACAGTACATTTCACATGTGTATACCTGCAAAAAACAAGCCAGATTAAAATGCATTCATACTTTTAATATTAACATTCAACTCATAGACTTTCTGATGTCCATTATATTCACAAGTAAACAATAAACATGAAATCAACATTATACTGAATATGGAAGCCAAGGAACACATCTAAAGAACATGGCTCATACAGTGATACTCTTATTTACTGCAATCAGTTTTCTTCCATTACACTATAAGTCCTCTTTTAAAAAAGTAGTTGGTAGGCTATAGCCTGGGGAATATTAAAGGGCCTATCCCAAATTACCAGTTGTCTAAAAGCACTGTCTGGTAAAGTGACTTACTCAAGGACAGTGCATAAATATGAGGCAAAATCAGAAATGTTGCACAAAACTAGAGACAGCTAAGAGCAGACTACTCTAAATCACTTAAGAAAACTGATTTTGCATCAATATTTAATTTATAAACCACAAAAACAGTGTAACTTTAGTGACTAGCATTCACTGACTGTAAACCTGCATAATTTACCAAGGAAAAATTGTTAATAGAGGTCTGGCAGTTATTGTGGAGAGCTAAGGTTCTTAGCTCACAGCACTAAGGTTCAGGGTTTGACTCTGAGTAAGTCCCTTAAGTAGACAGTGCCCCTGAACTGTGACATTACAACCCCTATTAGATGCCATAGAACACAACATAGATACCCCTGCTTGACTCCATACTACAAATAGGTATTGTTCCTTCTGCTACCCTGTTTCAGTGTGAAGTCTGCTTTTAATAATCAAATCTTGGCACCAATGCTCAAGTTTCTGTCATTGTGCTAAGAGTTTGTCTCATGTAGATGCGTGCATACTAAACATCATTGACTCAAACTGTGTGTGTGTGTGTGCACTCTGTGAGTAGCACAGCATTTACTTTTAATAAATGTGCAGAAAGTTTGTACTTTTTAAAATAATATGTGCTGAACATTCAGACTTTCTTTTTTTGTTTGTTTGATTTAATGTAGTGACCACAATGGCCCATTCAGCTGCCTAGTTCACCTTGTGCTGGATCCATCCCAGCTTGTACTGCTGTAATACAACTTATACTAATGGTATAGAGGTAGAGAGATGTCATGGCCTTATACAGGTCTTACAGAATGGACAGCCAATAAAATGTTCCCACCACTTAGTGAAAGAAGCACTGTCAGAGCAGCAAAAGGTACAAAAGAATTACTAATGGAGCACTCGTGTGGCTGTGCTGAATTTATATGGGAGTATATTCATTCGGCAAAAGTGCACAAGTTTGAGCCAAAAATCATTAACCACACATGTTTGAACCTGCAAAAACAGAAAATCAGTAACACCAAAAAACATCTTTTTTTTTCAGGGGGCAAAGCCCCCTGCACCCCCTACATTCCTGCTAATTAAATATATCAACTCATGACAATACAAAGGAGAAAGGGCATATTCATTGATCACACAGTGAAAAAGACAATACTGTTTGATCACCTGTTGTGCTTTTTCACCTGTCAATAAAAAGACATCAATGAAGCAATATATATATATATATATATATATATATATATATATATATATATATATAGGTTCATGTCAGTACATCGACAAGTCGGAAGATCGACATTCACTCCACCGACACATGAAATAATCGAAACCGCAAACACGGACATTTAACAGGTAAGAGTTTTAATTTCGCTAATCATGCCTACCATGTTTTAGTAAGTGTGGCAGTGTTATGCATGTGTGGTAGGCATGATTAGCGAAATGTAAACCTCTTACCTGTTAAATGTCCGTGTTTGCGGTTTCGATTATTTCATGTGTCGGTGGAGTGAATTTCGATCTTCCGACTTGTCGATGTACTGACATGAACCCATATATATATATATATATATATATATATATATATATATATATATATATATATATATATATATACCTGGTTAGTCTGGCTGGGTCGGAGCCCTTTTTCAGCAGACACCCGAGGAGAAAAGCTCCAAATTACAATGTTTACAATTAGAATAAAAAAGTAAATTACAGAATGCATAAAAAATTACAGGTATATACAAGATAATTAAAGAAGCATGTACATAGTGTTAAACATTCCTATAAAGGTGCATCTATATATATATATATATATATATATATATATATATATATATATATATATATATATATATATGGGTCTACCTGAAAACACCGACACGCAAAAACACTAACAACGAGATAACCGACACCACAAAACCGAAAGTTCAAAAACACAAAACTTCACATGCTTGATAAACCACAATCCCGACAATCAACAAAACAAATACCTTTTCTGTAAAACACACACACAACACAAGCACACCAAAAACCTTATAAACCTACACTAAACCTTACATGCACAACTATCTATGCACTAACCTTAACCCAAACCCTAACCCTAAGGTCCGTCACTATCGCACACTTACCTCTTACCTTACCTGCACCCTAACCCTAACTCACTTAACCCGCCCTTAACCTTAAAGTCTGTCACTATCGCACACTTACCTTACCTGCATCCTGACCCTAACATCTGTCACTATCACACACTTACCTTAACATGTCTGTGTCCTCAGCATCGGGATTTTTAATCGTCGGTCAACTCCGTTGTCGATCTTCCAGTGTCGGTTATCTTGTTGACGGCATTGTCAGCGTTCGGTGTTTTCAGGTAGACCCATATATATATATATATATATATATATATATATATATATATATAAATATATATATAGAGAGATAGATAGATATACATATAGATAGATATATGCAAACGACATAGAGTCAATAATGAATGTTCACTCTGATACCAGTAGCTGATAATTATGTAGGATACTGCATATGATCAGCTTCTTCTGTAAATGAACCTACTCAGTCCCTTCCCTGATTGACAAGAGGTTTCAGAATCTTATCCTAATGGTTGGTTTAGCTCAGCTGATTCACTTGTGTGTGTTTTCATGTATGAACCCCTGCACAGGTGCATTCTGGCCAAACATTTTCCATCAAGCTCCAAGAAATTCCCAAGCATGCCCAGTACCAGGCAGGTGGTACATGTAGTGTTCACATATCTGCCCAGATGTCGGGGTTGGCTGCATTGTGGTGTTCATGAACACTCTCTCCTGTTCTCTAACAAAGAAATGAACAGACATTTGTTAAGGAGTGTATATCTATATACCCACTCCAGTTCAACAAATGGTAAAACCACCCCCTCCCTGCATGCAGCTTCATGGATTACAATCAATCATGCATCATTTTCAGGAACAGATTGGTGCTGTACATTTGCAAAATGAGATTAACTTGTAAGTAAGAAAACTGAAGCAGATAAATGTGATACTTGGTCATGACCGCATAGTAAAAACATAATCCTTCACGTTTTCCTAAATTTTAACTATACTTTTTAAGCTTGTTTTTCTCTCACCACTGCCCTTAAAATAGTAGCCCACGACATATGAATTTAGCAGACTTACATTAGCTTCAGCTCCTGGACATCAGGCTTTATGCCATAGATGACACATCTTTTACTTCTCATCAGTACTTGTTTGCTCTGGCCATTGTTACTGTGCTGGTCATATCGGATGGCTTATGACTAATGACATTTTCATAACAATACCTGCAGGGCCCAGTATATGACCTTTTTTCTTTAATGTTGAATGGTAATAATTCTGTACGCATCAAATGTATCAGATAATAATATGTGAAATGAGTGTAGTACCTTGTGTAATTAGAATTTTGCCTACAAGATTTTAAGAAGAATTAAACTCGTCAAAACTTTTCATTGCATCTACTTTTGCAGAACATAACAGTGCAGAGACATATGGCTTGTCACTGCTTCAATGAATCTTCACTATTTGAAAGACAGCACTGTGTGAACTATTCTTTGCCAGTCTTCTATCTACAGACAAACATGTCTTGTATTATCATCATTTATCTTGCTTTGAACAAGCAGAAAACCCTTGTGAGGTATACATTATCTTTTAAGAACAGAATGGCATTAAACTACACAGTCCTCTACAAGAAGGAATGGCACAGATAATAGCTAAAACACTGGCATAAAATCAAAGAGTAAAATATTACTTTAATTTTTTAGCCCATGACTAAATCTGAAGCTTATATATCCTTTTGCTTCTCAACGGTAAGAAAGAATACATGAATGTCGTTGATCTTGTTGCCAGACTGAGTGACAGAAGGCCACACATAAATTAATCATTTAAGATTGTAGAATAAGGTTAATCATGAAGTTTGAAAGCCACAGCAATTAAGATAATTACATTAATTAAGTCACAGCAAATTCTTGTAGCCACAATAAATAAGGGGAAAGTAGAGCATGCGAAAGGGATTTTGCATGCAAATCTTACATCCGAAGGTAGCATTTTCATGATGGTTATTTGTTTGTAAAATGTCATAATAAAATATTGTGCACACAATGAAACTTACACCCATTAATGCACAGATGGAGCTCAGGCCCATTTGGGAATGAATGATGCACATGCTCAGCACTTCATTGTCTGCTTGATTATTGGAAAACACAACAATTCATCTACATTACTCTATTGCTTTGTTTAGCTTGACAGTCATTGATACAGAAATGTACGACACTTTTTTCACTTTATGCATGACGTTTTCCATATATATGAATGTTTACTGCCAGCTAATTAGAATTAAGACTTAAAAACATTCGTATTAGTATGCCAATCAGATTAACATGCACATGCCTGTTACACGAGTACAAAACCACATTATAATCAATGTGTGTGCACCAGTGAAAGAAAAACATGGATGGCCTTATTTTTCTAAGACATAGTTTCCACACATACCACCAAACCTTGGCACTAGTAGCCTGATTCTTTTCTGTCTGATCATTTAATTCATTGTTTTCTTTTAATTCAAAACGTTAGCTGAAATGAACAAATGCACTTCTTTTACATTTAAAGTAATTTGGCATTAGTATATTACATCGGGTCAATAAAACTGAACAGTTAAGAAATTATTTTCTTTTATGATGGCTTTTCCATGTATCTATCAGTCGTCCAAAACTGTGATGACTACAAATAGTTGATTATCAGAACATACAACTGTGAGTTGTCCTTTCAAATCAGTGCCCATGAATCTGCATAAAATCCAAGACTGTCTTGTGGAAGGCTGGTGAGGCTGGAGTAAGAATGCATTTGCCTGTTTGCTTCTATCATCAGGGAGTTGAGTTCTGAAAGTACTCTATAGGTAAATATCTGGTAGAAACTAGGGGCACATGAAGCCATCATGCCTTGAATAGGGGGGCATCAGTGGAATTACATCACATGACTGAGTGAATGACACTGCATCATGTGATGTATACGCATTGTATTAGTGGGGTAAAATAAATCAGGAAACATCATACAGATGTTAAAATCACAGAATGCTCACGATAAATGAATTCAGAAATTTCTAAAAGAGAGGTGCGACAGTAAGAAATGCAATCAACGTGTTGTGTACTAAAAACATTAAAAAAACTTGCACTTGGTGGTCATTGATGAATACTTCTTGTGACAGACCATATATTGAATCTGTAACCACAGTATGGAGTAGAACAGGACAGTACTCTATGAACATTCATCTCTGATACTGTATGCCAAGTAATCAAAGGGTGTTACCTAAAACTAGGTTGGCTTAGGATCATGCAAGAGTAAGCAAATTTGAAAGCTCCTTGAAACAATGTTCCTCCATGAACAGGCTTCCTGTGAAAACTTAAAATTATCAAAACAGTCAGTAGGTGCTAGTTTTATAACAGCTGAAACCAAAGGTCTGTACATTTTAGTAATAAGTTTGATGTTAGTTTGCGGTAATACGTAAGTTTTACCTAAATGATGGTTGGTTGATCCTGCAGATTGGAAAATGCCTGTTGACTCAGAAAATATAATAAAAAAACTCAAGGATATCGGATCAGACTTTGAAATGTCATCTACTCCAATACATATGGTAATACCATATTTATCTCAAATTACATTTACTGCCATCAGTCTTGAAGCAAAACTCCTGTAGTTGCAGGAGTCACTACAGTGGCAAAATGTGGAATTAGAAGACCAAAAGTAAATTGCAGCAGGACATTTTACAGAGCTTACAAACATACAGATTAACATCTCAATAGACTGAATCCAAAATGGAGAATATGGAAAATAGGACACACATCCAAAGTCTTAGGATAATGAGGCTGCCCAAAAAGGCAGAAGTTAACCCTTTTGCAAGAAAAAAAAAAGAGAGATGCAAAATATTTAGAGGCTGCTACTCCCCCTTTAATAGCGTGATTTCATAGACTTAACAAGTCTAACTCTTAACAGTATCCTCCAGCACTTCTTTATAAAGTTCTTAGATTTCTGCGATGGAGAGGTTGTTTCATAGAGATCTAAAGAGATACAGCAAAATCCTGAGGGTGGTGGGTTATTATATTACAATAGTAAACAACTATAGCAACTTGCTTAAATGAGAAGGTATTTGCTCCACCTTCTTAAGCATGCAGGCACAACATATATAAGATATATAACAGCACTGTATCTATCACAAGGGTGCTCAGGCTATGCATTTTATTAAACAACAGATACTCAGAAATTCTTACTATCCCAGAAGGCAGCAGCAAACAGTTGCTACAACCATGAAGGAGCTCTAGGCCTCCGGCTAAAAGAAGAGATACTGATTTTAAATTTAGTAGAAGCAACAAAAGGTAATGGTGTCCAAGAATCAGAAGAAAAGGAAACACCCTGTAGTGAGGCAGCCAGTGTTAAAGCAGGAGATATAAATCTTAATGAGATAGAAACACCAAAAAGGTCTGTAGTTTTAGATCTGAATAGTGTATTGGATTATGAGGATAGACTGGGGTTTAAATTGCCAGAAATGTCAGTGCAAAAGGAACTCTAGTCAGAAATGGAGATACTTCAAAGAGACATGATAGAAAGTTTGACAATAGACTCTGCCATCCCAGTGGAATTACCCAACTAATGACTGGGACAATAAGCTATTATTGACATCATCAGCATTGGCATTACATAAAGTTAAAATCCTTTGGCTATAGGAAAAATCTGGTTATGATATTTTCAGGGGGAAAGCCATACAGTGATTAAGAGAAGACAACAAAGCTGCTATTATTTCGTGTAGTACAATAGTGCATGGTTTGGAACTAGATTTTTTATATTTTATTATTAAGTTGTGCAGCACATTAAGGGTGTTTGACAAGTTATTCTCCTAACCGTTTTATTGTTTTAGCTAACAAGAACAGCTAAATTATTGTGGTATTTTCAATTTATAGGAATTTCAGCACAGTGGGACTAGAGCACAGTACATATAAAGTTGCAAATAGCAACTTATATGATTTTCACACAGTTTTTTTCATCATGTGTTTCTTGCCCTTAGATTATACTCTCTACAAAGGATGGCAACTGTTTATCTGATGGCTATTGGTATGTCATGTTTCTTTCCATGCAAAATGATTTGATGTTGAAAAGATTGATTTTGCAATGTTTTCTGAATATACAAAGAAGTCTGTAATACTATGAAAAATAAGTCGTACAGGAGAGAAATAACAATAGCATAGCTGGTGGTTAGAAACAGACAATTTATATATAAATCAGGATCCAGTCACTGAGGTGTTCCACATTTATATCTGTGAGCTTGAAATATCAAACATCTAAATATGAGAAAAATATGGGTAATTCCAATGAGAAAACATTAAGAGTGGATCTTAAGGAGTCCCTTGCATTCCTCAACTTTTAAATAAAAAGCTTACTATATTAGCACCAAAGCTTATTTCAATAAATGCAAATGATATTACTTGATAGCAGTTCTTTCCATACAAAAGAAGGTTAGTTTTATTCCCAAATGATGAGCTCTTTGACTGTAAGTATAGGGCTTCATCAGATCGTTTTTCACATAAAAAGGCACTGTATACATACATTCATTTCAGAATGCCCACAAAGGTTCTTCACCAGGAGAATTCAGGAGAGGAATACCCTGTCCTACTCTGATCATCTAAAGGCTCTGTCTCTGAATTCAGTCTTCAACAGGCTGCTGACAGGGGATCCTTGCCACCTTACAGGGCTTCCTGAGACCCAGCCCTGATGGATCTGTTGCACATGAGCAAAACAAACAGCTCCAGAAACAGGCATCTAGGGATATGAACTTTGCTTGTGACATAAAAAAGAACATGCTTGAGAGACAGATGTGTCCCAAAGAATCTTCACACTATGGAATATGCTTCCCATCTACATAAAACAGAGTTCATCCCTGACTCTATTCAAATGAAACCTTGACAATTGGTTGAGAAGTCGTAAATTTACCCACAGTCTGCCCCCCCCCATGTCTTTATGGATGGAGACTGTCAGTAAGAACAGCATTATCCTAACTAACCCTCCCACAAATCCTTAGCTGCATTCTTGCTGACATGCTTCCCCACATAGACACTCATGATACTTGAGGCACAAATGGTTTGGGATGTGCAGTTAGGCTTGTAAGGGCCACTAGTGGTCAATAGCCTAGTAAAATCCTATGAACGTATGAACACATCAGTTGATATTCTGGAAGATAACCTATGCAGTTTAGCCTGATTTGCAGATAATAAGTTGTGAGGGTATAAACCCTGCAAATTGTGGTGGCAGACCATTTTGGGAGCCATCAAGAAGTTTTTCTAAAACCTCAAGGTTGTGTTTAGACAGAAGTAAGCCAATTCTATTTTTATTAAATGAAAAGTATAATACTATATTCTGAAGCATTAATTCCAAAACATAATTAGAAAACATGAAAATTTAGGAATTTTTATTAACATTAAACATGAGGGCTATTGGAAAGAATAAGTCTGTTAATTCTGGTAATGAATGATAAAAGTAAGTTATGTGAAGATATGATTCTCTTCTTTTTTGAGTAAAAAGAAATAGCTAATGTGTACTTCTTACCTAAAAATCCCTATTTGTGATCAAGCATTGACCACAAATAGATTTTACCAACTTTATTAAGATATTTCAGACATTAAAGCTTGACTTTCTACCTAGAATCAACATATGTTACTCATTTTAGACATTAAATATTGACTTTCTACCCAGAATCAAGATATTGAGATTTTTTTTTACTATGAGGAATAAGGGAGGGGAATTACCATATTTACCTTTATGTACTACCAACATTTTAGGAGCAGATCAGTGGAGAAATCAATTTTTGAAAGAAGCAGAAAATTGGAACCTGTTTTATATAGTTTGCTGGAAGATAGCTTACTCCCCGTCAAGGGTATGTGACCCTAGTGGATTGAAAGGATGGTTTAAATATTTCTGGATTAAGAAGTCTATGAAAATGGCTCATTTGCAGGCTGATATAAGAATGTGAGAATACAGAATAGGGAATGTACCCTTTTTCCTGGCCTTGATGGATTAGAGTTGGAATTTATCATTTTAACGATTTGATTTCTTAAGAAGAAGGCAGATTTCATTATACAAGGTAGTATGAAATGGTGGCCATACTTACAGACACTGTTATTATGTATTTATTTACTTATGTATGTATGCATGTATTTATTTCCATATTTTTTGATTGGGAATATTCTGATTGAGCTAAAAGCACATTTTTTGTGGAGTCCCAGGGAGGAAATGTCCACAGTTATACAACAGATGTAAAAAAAAATCAACTGCACATGGGCATTCTTGGATGCATATGCAAAAGAATTACAAAATGTATAGCCACATAAGTAGAAAACAGTGATCAATGCTGCAAATATATACAGCAACAATATATGGTCACACTTAAATCTAAGGCTATGAACATAAACAGTATAGTTGTTAAAAGTGGTAAAGAAGAGGAAGCAAATAGGATTGGCAGAAATTGGAGATAGGATGGATGGGAACAGGTCCAAGTTAGGCAGTTTCTAGATTTTACAAAAATAATCTGTCCTCACTCTCATGTCTAAGAGCACAGGTATGGAATTCCACATCTTGGCTGTGTGAACAGAGTATAAAGAGACACCAAAATGCTTGTTTGATGTGGCAATTTATTCAAGGTTTTGAGTTTGAGAACTCTCTGAAAGGTATATATTTTGGAAATAAGTTAGAGTTGGTTGGGCATCTGCTGGATTCATATAAAATTTTATGTGTGGTTTTTAACTGGCTAAATGTTAGAAAGGGTCAGACAATGTAACTGCAAAATCTACCAGATTTCAACACTGTTTCACGAGTACATTAAAGAGTCCATCATTCAGAGAAGTGTAGCAGAGTCCACATCATACAATCATACTGAATCATGCAGAGTTTTGAGTGTGTCCTCCTTTGGATGAGATGCTTAGTGACTAAAAAACTGTTGTCAGTTTGCCAGCCATTACTTGTTGCAATATTATCAACTTTACCATTTTTTTTATGTAAGAAAGCCAATTTATTCTTCAAGTTCAGCAGGCACTGAATTTGTACATGAAACTCTTAAATGCAAAGTTGTTTACCAGCAGCAACCTCTTCATTAGTTACAGATCTCTTTAATGTGGAATTATTCAGATGACTTTGACTTTTGCAGAGATTTTGCATATTTACTAATATTGGTGGATTGCAGTTACAGAAGCTTGAGTGGCCTTTTATGGTTGAAATGTTTTGAAATGGGTAGTCTTGTTGTTACTGGTTCATACATTTTGTTTCATTGCTTAATGGAAAATTAAAAAAATACAAATGTAAAACACATTCTAACACATGATGTTGTATTACACAAGGAATATAATTTAATACAGTCAGAAAGATGAATCAAAGAATACATGGATCCATGGTCCTATAAATGTATGCAAGAGACCTATGGTTTGAAAACAGCCCAAAAGTAAACTTAATCTGCCACTAGCCAAAGGTATTTTCTTTGAATGTGGGATTCAATGACATTTTAATGAATGTGAGGTTCAAGGGCAGAGAATTTTACTCCTCATGCTAGGTTTGTTTTTATTGTGAGACTGCACTTTTTTTTTAGCAAATGACTATCAGTGTTTGCGCTATAAAATTTGAAATAAAAGTTTTAAATTAAATCCAAATACCTGTAAACACTGCAGAAGTAAAGGAGAACATAATATGCACATTGACAGGTTTGAACAGTGTTTATTGGAACTGGGAAGAAGTAGCCAAGTAATGGGATACTGGAATGGCTTAGGAGGCATGCATTACTCTGCCTGAGGCCCAATTTGTCCATGAGCTGGATCTGGTAAGAGTAATTATGTACCAGGGAAGAGATGGGTCCAGCTTCTCACATCAAGTGTGCATCTGGACTTAGCCCATACATAAGCATGACCTAAGAGTTTTATTTGTTTTTTTATTTGTTTAAGACAGTTGCTGTTAATACTGCAACAGCTTTATATGCCACTGTTTGTGAGTTTTCCTGACCGAATAGTCTTCTATTTGAGATGCCATGCTTTATGTGATTTAGTTTTAGAATAAAAAAAAAGCAAATAAGAGTAATGTATTTTATTTTATGAAATTATATAAAAATGTCTTACAACTGCAGCTCGTGGTTTAGAAATTGTTGATCTGTGGTAGGATGGATCAAAACTTTTTTATATACTGGAGGCCTCTACTAATCATGATCTGCTAATAGGATGAGCAGGACACATTTATTTGTTTGTTTTCTTTTGCAAGGCATATTTATTTTCCCAAGGATTACTAGGTAGCTTGCATAGAATTATGGATTGTTAGCATTTATATTCTGGCTCCAGTACACATAACAATCATCAATGATAACATCTGTTTCAGACAAAGCTTTATGTCCTTTATGAAAACTCATGAAAGTATGTGAGAGTCACTCTCAACACTGCTTCAAACTCAGATTATAGTCTGTAAGAGATGATAATTTAATGCTCTGCCTCAGCAGTTCCAATGGAATATAGCTGCATATTCTCCTGCTAAACTCCAGTGTTTGAGCTACATTTGCAGCTTTCATGGCTAGTTTGGAATTGCTTGCACAACAGATGTTTCCCCTGAAACAAATTGGATCCGTCCTGGAACTGAAAGAATAATGATTACAAGTTACTTTTCATATGTCTCATACCAGAAAAAGGAAGTTAGAATTTCTGCATGCCTACCAAATAGTTTTACAGCTGGTATGATTCCAGTCTATTGTTAATTGTAGGCTTAACCAAATGGCTGTGATTGCATGGATTTAATGTTCATGGATAGAAGGGCAAATGAAAATGTTCAATTGTGCTACATTATAAGTAATTAAAAACAACAATGCAACTCCTACTCAGCAGAAATATGAAGACAACTGAAACTGCATACAGTTTATAAAAAATAAAAAGTCACTGCTAAGTGGACAGAAATGTTCTGCCATCCTGTTTTGATAATTTAAAGGTCCTGTTGAAGCTTCAATAAAATCTTATACCTTATTATTTATCAGCTGAACTACAACGGCAAAAGCAGAGATGCAGGTTTAGGGTGAGGTGAACAAATTCATTCTCAAAGCACTTGTAGCACAGAATTTTATTGCAATCACATATCCAAGTCAGTCCTAAAAATGAATACCAGTTGAGGATAAAAGTAATGTCAACTAGGAATGTCAAAACTGTACAAAAATCCAATATGGCATCAAGTTATTTTTTAAAAAAAAATCTTAATTTAAGTTCCTAGAAATGTCAAAACTGTAGAAAAACCCAATATGACATCCAGTCATTTAAAAAAAAATCTTAATTTAATTTCAAATAAACTAGATCTTCTGAAAAGATCTATTTAGCCAACATTCAATACAAAACAGTTTCATAGCTTTGGAAATACTACAAAGAAATTAATGTGCGGTCTGTGAAGCTTTCAGAATGTTGTTGTTGTTTGTCTTTCAGCTTTTTCCCAGTAAGGGGTCGACAGCGGAACTCCGGTCCACTAATGATTGGCAGTAGATTTTTACGAAACGCTGAGGTGCCAGCTCAACGCCCAACCTTCAACGAAGGCACGCCCATTTATGCACACATGTTTTTTGAATGCTACCCAACCGCAGGGAGGACATGCAGACCCCACACAAAAGGCACTCCCAAGCCAAGCCGAGAATCGAACGGGAGAACCTCTTGCCGATTATGATGATGATGATCATCATCATCATCATCAGCATTAGACTACTGTAAAGCCCAGTTAAAAAGGGACCAGAGGAGTCATCTAGATTCATATTTAATAATAATTTTCTTCATTTGCGTTGATGTTGCTACCTCCATAAAAGGTAGCCTAAATTGTTAATTGTGAAGGAGCTTAAATCTGATATTATGAATTTGCAAATATATGTCAAATCAAAATAAGAAAAAAAATGTTGGTTCAGTAATTAAGCTCAGATTGCCGAGCTTAGGGGGTCAGTAAGTGTTCAGGATGGATAACCAGAATGCGATCTTGATTTTACTTCTCTATTTTATTTGAATGTGTCTTTACTCTTTGAGTGTAGAATATATACACACATTTCTCTTTACGTTAAGCCCCACATGCTACTGTTTGCAAGCTTTATAACTGATGTAAATTTCGTTTTACATTCATAGTTGTAAATCAGAAGTCTTAGGGAGTATTAGGAATATAAGGCATCAGAACGCATGCATTTGTGCATGTATGAATGTATAAAAAGAATACTTCCACTATGAGTGGACAAAAGCAAATGATGTGAAGATTTGTGCATGAATGACTGTATAGAAGAAATGCTTCCACTATGAGCAGAAGAAAGCAAATGTAATGACGATCAAAATTTCCAAAAAACATCAAGCTGAAAAGCAGTTGTTATAAGTGGTTTTGCAGGGGAAGAAATTTCCCACACCCCCAAACATATATACATAAACTCTAAGGTTGAAGTTACTTAAAAAAGGGAGAAAATCTGCCTCAGAAGGGAATCCCTTCTGGGACAACTTGCTGGCAGTGATTTCCTATCTCCAGTCATCAAGGAGTTGGAGCTCAGGAAGTGAAATCTCGAAGGTTCAGGCTTCATCTACCAGGATGATAACCATAAATGCAAATCTAGAGAACAGCCTCACTCTGTAGAAAGCATTGATTGTTCTGCATTTAAAAAATAGATGGTGTGTTTGTTATAAAACTCTAACTTAATATTTTGCTTGGATCAGTATTCTGGTTTTAGAAAGGCCAGTGTAAATATATGCATCTACTCAAAGGATTTTAATGTTTCAAATAATCACTGTGAAGCATGGTAAAAGCAAAATTAAAAATAATATAATAATGTTTACTAATAACTTCTTCGGACCAAATACAAAACTTTTTCAGAACTTTATTTTTTTATCTATATTATCAAGCATGTGTGTGTCTCTGCATTATCTCTCTCTACACACACACATATATATATATATATATATATATATATATATATATATATATATATATATATATAGATAGATAGATAGATATGTGTGTGTGTCTTTATTATATATAAATAGGGTAATCTTGTCTCAGCTACCTTTCTAGACTTATCCAAAGCCTTTGATGCAGTTTCCCACAATAAACTCTTAACTTGCCTCACCAATGTCAACCTTAACAGCCCCTCCATACAGTGGTTTAAAAGCTATCTGGATGATCGCCATCAGTCTGTCAAATGGATTAACTGTCTATCCTCCCATTACCAGTCACAGCTGGTGTACCCCAAGACTCCATCCTAGGCCCCCTCCTATTCAACATTCTTACAAATCAACTCCACTCCACAACTACAGGTGCCAAAGTTGTCCAATATGCCGACGATATAACCCTAATCTACACCGCATCCAACATTAAACTTCTACAACAAAAAAACCAACAATCCTTCACTGCTATAGAATATTGGCTCAATAATTCCCAACTAATATTAAACCCAAATAAAACACAGCTTATGCTGTTCAACCCTAACAAAACTCAGGATGTTACCTTCTCCATATCCTCAGGTAATAGGACTCTCATCACCCCCGTACCAGTAGCTAAGTTACTTGGATTCACCATTGACCAACAACTAAAGTACAACAAACACATATCCCTCACTGTCGCCAAAGTCCATAGAAAGCTAGGGACCCTATATCGCTGCAAACGATACCTAACTTCAGAAGCTAGAATCACCATAGCCAGAATCCACCTGCTAGCAACTATCTTATATGCATTTCCAGTACAAACAAACCTAAATGAAACTGACCTTAACAAACTCTCCACATGCTATAATAAAATCTCCAGATTCGCTGCCAACACCAGATCATGGTCCCACCACTGCCAATCCCTGAACAAATTGCACTGGTTAGAATTCCCCAATTTACTACAATACCACCAACTCAACCTGGCACACCAAATACTATACTATCCTGAATAAAACCCTCCTCTGACTGGCCTCATAACCTTCTACAACCCTAACAGGTAGTTACAATCTACCAACAAAGCCCTCCTAGAAAGTGTCCAATGTATAAATAGCTCGGGCAACTCTCTCTTCCCCAATGATGTTGCAAAAAACTGGAATAACCTGCCTCCTGACCTCATACTTCAAACATGTACAACCACCTTCAAAACCCAATTAAAATCGTACCTACACACCAATCATTTATGTACCTGACCTCCCAATCTGCAAATGGAGGGTATTTGCAGGAGGACCTCTCTGAACTCCAAATATGCTTATGGAGGGGTATTTGCAGGAGGACTTATCTGTAATTCCATTCTGCTTATGGACAATGCACTCAAACATTCTACTGTCTTTCACCCTCTCTCTTTTTACATTTTGTAAATATTGTTTGCATGCTCATAGTATACTACAGTGCTACCTGAATATAGAGTAGTACACTTATTCTTCTATGTAATTCCTCTGTATTACTGTATTAACCTTTTATATTTGTAACCTGTGTTATTGCTATATATATTGTTTATATTCTGTAATTTTTTTTCCTGGGGATTTCCTCCCAGGACTCCTCTGAAAACAGA